>NW_027461778.1:0-216891 GCF_050947455.1 Rhinoderma darwinii
CGCTCGCCTGCCCGCCACAATGGACCTACCTGTGTACACTAGATGGATGTGATGGAATGTACTGTCGTCCCTACATTTCAAGAAGAAGTAAGAATTGCAGTTGCAACAAAGCCTTGCTTGCCTACAAAGAGAGCAGCAATTTGGATTTGTTACTATGTTACCTAGAAGAATAACAAACTGTGCAAGGATGGAGGTTGTAGGAGCAAGGAGAAGTTGTCTGTAAAGTTGGTGGATGCCTATTTTCCATTTTGCAGTCCCTTGTCTCCCTCTTGTGGCCTCCTGGAGGCAACTAGCTGTGCAAAAAAAAGACAGCCTGGCGGCCGGCTGTTGCAGTGTTGCCCTCTCAGGCAACACTGAGTGACTGACTGAGCCTCACCGTCTTATATAAAGTTCAGACGGAACTTTGCATGTGTCATAGTGGAGCCCTCAGGATTCCAGAGCCAGCTTTCTGACATCATAATGGGGCCTCAGAGATAAAAGCCTGGGCCCAGGCAGTGTTGGTCAGTGCTGCTCAGCAGGCAGCACTGGACTGGACTGGATTACAGCTGATACAAGGTGTGAAGGAACAAGGGGTGGCTGTGGGCATGCACTTGCTGCCGCTGCCAGTGTTTATCTGCATGGCAGCAGGGCATTTGGGCGTTGCCAGGAAGGCGTTTTTATGTAGATTCCTCCTCTTTCAGCACTGCATTGTGGTGCAAGCAAAAGAAGCAAATCCTGTCTGGCTTCCTCTCCGGCCTTTATTCACCTCCCGTGTAGCTGTGAGTGTGTGAGCCTGCAGGGCCCCATGGAATTGCCTAGAAGTAGGCTGAATCGCTGCAAGGGCTGAACAGCAGTATCGGGCAGGCTCGGGCAACGCGCGGCCCGTTCGGGTTATCGCTTCTCGGCCTTTTGGCTAAGATCAAGTGTAGTATCTGTTCTTATCAGTTTAATATCTGATACGTCCCCTATCTGGGGACCATATATTAAATGGATTTTTAGAACAGGGAGATGGAAATAGAGCTTGCTCTGTCCACTCCACGCATTGACCTGGTATTGCAGTATTTCCAGGACCGGTGCACCCTTTCCTTATGTGTTGACTAAAAGCAGATTCCAAAAGTGTTTTTTGTCTTTGCTATTGTTTCTGTCTTTCTGAAGGGATCTCCCCTTTTAATCCCATTATTTCAACACCTGTTGGACAATGCATGAGTGATAATGAGCTCATTGATTAAATGCAATTAATGAATAGATTGCCACCTCTTGTTGTGTGTCGTCTGTGTTTCTGTGTTTCCGGCATTTCACATTGGAACACCTCATTCACCTTCCTTGTCTTCTCTCCGCCCTCCCTTTTAGGTAAGTTAAAGAGCTGCACCTGAGCCAGCCACTGATTGATTGATTGATTGATTGATTGATTGATTGATTGATTGATTGATTGATGCAGCACAACAGTCAAATAGTGGAGTGGAGTAGGGGAACAGCAAACAGCCAATAAAGCAGCCCGCCCGCTCGCCTGCCCGCCACAATGGACCTACCTGTGTACACTAGATGGATGTGATGGAATGTACTGTCGTCCCTACATTTCAAGAAGAAGTAAGAATTGCAGTTGCAACAAAGCCTTGCTTGCCTACAAAGAGAGCAGCAATTTGGATTTGTTACTATGTTACCTAGAAGAATAACAAACTGTGCAAGGATGGAGGTTGTAGGAGCAAGGAGAAGTTGTCTGTAAAGTTGGTGGATGCCTATTTTCCATTTTGCAGTCCCTTGTCTCCCTCTTGTGGCCTCCTGGAGGCAACTAGCTGTGCAAAAAAAAGACAGCCTGGCGGCCGGCTGTTGCAGTGTTGCCCTCTCAGGCAACACTGAGTGACTGACTGAGCCTCACCGTCTTATATAAAGTTCAGACGGAACTTTGCACGTGTCATAGTGGAGCCCTCAGGATTCCAGAGCCAGCTTTCTGACATCATAATGGGGCCTCAGAGATAAAAGCCTGGGCCCAGGCAGTGTTGGTCAGTGCTGCTCAGCAGGCAGCACTGGACTGGACTGGATTACAGCTGATACAAGGTGTGAAGGAACAAGGGGTGGCTGTGGGCATGCACTTGCTGCCGCTGCCAGTGTTTATCTGCATGGCAGCAGGGCATTTGGGCGTTGCCAGGAAGGCGTTTTTATGTAGATTCCTCCTCTTTCAGCACTGCATTGTGGTGCAAGCAAAAGAAGCAAATCCTGTCTGGCTTCCTCTCCGGCCTTTATTCACCTCCCGTGTAGCTGTGAGTGTGTGAGCCTGCAGGGCCCCATGGAATTGCCTAGAAGTAGGCTGAATCGCTGCAAGGGCTGAACAGCAGTATCGGGCAGGCTCGGGCAACGCGCGGCCCGTTCGGGTTATCGCTTCTCGGCCTTTTGGCTAAGATCAAGTGTAGTATCTGTTCTTATCAGTTTAATATCTGATACGTCCCCTATCTGGGGACCATATATTAAATGGATTTTTAGAACAGGGAGATGGAAATAGAGCTTGCTCTGTCCACTCCACGCATTGACCTGGTATTGCAGTATTTCCAGGACCGGTGCACCCTTTCCTTATGTGTTGACTAAAAGCAGATTCCAAAAGTGTTTTTTGTCTTTGCTATTGTTTCTGTCTTTCTGAAGGGATCTCCCCTTTTAATCCCATTATTTCAACACCTGTTGGACAATGCATGAGTGATAATGAGCTCATTGATTAAATGCAATTAATGAATAGATTGCCACCTCTTGTTGTGTGTCGTCTGTGTTTCTGTGTTTCCGGCATTTCACATTGGAACACCTCATTCACCTTCCTTGTCTTCTCTCCGCCCTCCCTTTTAGGTAAGTTAAAGAGCTGCACCTGAGCCAGCCACTGATTGATTGATTGATTGATTGATTGATTGATTGATTGATTGATTGATTGATTGATGCAGCACAACAGTCAAATAGTGGAGTGGAGTAGGGGAACAGCAAACAGCCAATAAAGCAGCCCGCCCGCTCGCCTGCCCGCCACAATGGACCTACCTGTGTACACTAGATGGATGTGATGGAATGTACTGTCGTCCCTACATTTCAAGAAGAAGTAAGAATTGCAGTTGCAACAAAGCCTTGCTTGCCTACAAAGAGAGCAGCAATTTGGATTTGTTACTATGTTACCTAGAAGAATAACAAACTGTGCAAGGATGGAGGTTGTAGGAGCAAGGAGAAGTTGTCTGTAAAGTTGGTGGATGCCTATTTTCCATTTTGCAGTCCCTTGTCTCCCTCTTGTGGCCTCCTGGAGGCAACTAGCTGTGCAAAAAAAAGACAGCCTGGCGGCCGGCTGTTGCAGTGTTGCCCTCTCAGGCAACACTGAGTGACTGACTGAGCCTCACCGTCTTATATAAAGTTCAGACGGAACTTTGCACGTGTCATAGTGGAGCCCTCAGGATTCCAGAGCCAGCTTTCTGACATCATAATGGGGCCTCAGAGATAAAAGCCTGGGCCCAGGCAGTGTTGGTCAGTGCTGCTCAGCAGGCAGCACTGGACTGGACTGGATTACAGCTGATACAAGGTGTGAAGGAACAAGGGGTGGCTGTGGGCATGCACTTGCTGCCGCTGCCAGTGTTTATCTGCATGGCAGCAGGGCATTTGGGCGTTGCCAGGAAGGCGTTTTTATGTAGATTCCTCCTCTTTCAGCACTGCATTGTGGTGCAAGCAAAAGAAGCAAATCCTGTCTGGCTTCCTCTCCGGCCTTTATTCACCTCCCGTGTAGCTGTGAGTGTGTGAGCCTGCAGGGCCCCATGGAATTGCCTAGAAGTAGGCTGAATCGCTGCAAGGGCTGAACAGCAGTATCGGGCAGGCTCGGGCAACGCGCGGCCCGTTCGGGTTATCGCTTCTCGGCCTTTTGGCTAAGATCAAGTGTAGTATCTGTTCTTATCAGTTTAATATCTGATATGTCCCCTATCTGGGGACCATATATTAAATGGATTTTTAGAACAGGGAGATGGAAATAGAGCTTGCTCTGTCCACTCCACGCATTGACCTGGTATTGCAGTATTTCCAGGACCGGTGCACCCTTTCCTTATGTGTTGACTAAAAGCAGATTCCAAAAGTGTTTTTTGTCTTTGCTATTGTTTCTGTCTTTCTGAAGGGATCTCCCCTTTTAATCCCATTATTTCAACACCTGTTGGACAATGCATGAGTGATAATGAGCTCATTGATTAAATGCAATTAATGAATAGATTGCCACCTCTTGTTGTGTGTCGTCTGTGTTTCTGTGTTTCCGGCATTTCACATTGGAACACCTCATTCACCTTCCTTGTCTTCTCTCCGCCCTCCCTTTTAGGTAAGTTAAAGAGCTGCACCTGAGCCAGCCACTGATTGATTGATTGATTGATTGATTGATTGATTGATTGATTGATTGATTGATTGATGCAGCACAACAGTCAAATAGTGGAGTGGAGTAGGGGAACAGCAAACAGCCAATAAAGCAGCCCGCCCGCTCGCCTGCCCGCCACAATGGACCTACCTGTGTACACTAGATGGATGTGATGGAATGTACTGTCGTCCCTACATTTCAAGAAGAAGTAAGAATTGCAGTTGCAACAAAGCCTTGCTTGCCTACAAAGAGAGCAGCAATTTGGATTTGTTACTATGTTACCTAGAAGAATAACAAACTGTGCAAGGATGGAGGTTGTAGGAGCAAGGAGAAGTTGTCTGTAAAGTTGGTGGATGCCTATTTTCCATTTTGCAGTCCCTTGTCTCCCTCTTGTGGCCTCCTGGAGGCAACTAGCTGTGCAAAAAAAAAGACAGCCTGGCGGCCGGCTGTTGCAGTGTTGCCCTCTCAGGCAACACTGAGTGACTGACTGAGCCTCACCGTCTTATATAAAGTTCAGACGGAACTTTGCACGTGTCATAGTGGAGCCCTCAGGATTCCAGAGCCAGCTTTCTGACATCATAATGGGGCCTCAGAGATAAAAGCCTGGGCCCAGGCAGTGTTGGTCAGTGCTGCTCAGCAGGCAGCACTGGACTGGACTGGATTACAGCTGATACAAGGTGTGAAGGAACAAGGGGTGGCTGTGGGCATGCACTTGCTGCCGCTGCCAGTGTTTATCTGCATGGCAGCAGGGCATTTGGGCGTTGCCAGGAAGGCGTTTTTATGTAGATTCCTCCTCTTTCAGCACTGCATTGTGGTGCAAGCAAAAGAAGCAAATCCTGTCTGGCTTCCTCTCCGGCCTTTATTCACCTCCCGTGTAGCTGTGAGTGTGTGAGCCTGCAGGGCCCCATGGAATTGCCTAGAAGTAGGCTGAATCGCTGCAAGGGCTGAACAGCAGTATCGGGCAGGCTCGGGCAACGCGCGGCCCGTTCGGGTTATCGCTTCTCGGCCTTTTGGCTAAGATCAAGTGTAGTATCTGTTCTTATCAGTTTAATATCTGATACGTCCCCTATCTGGGGACCATATATTAAATGGATTTTTAGAACAGGGAGATGGAAATAGAGCTTGCTCTGTCCACTCCACGCATTGACCTGGTATTGCAGTATTTCCAGGACCGGTGCACCCTTTCCTTATGTGTTGACTAAAAGCAGATTCCAAAAGTGTTTTTTGTCTTTGCTATTGTTTCTGTCTTTCTGAAGGGATCTCCCCTTTTAATCCCATTATTTCAACACCTGTTGGACAATGCATGAGTGATAATGAGCTCATTGATTAAATGCAATTAATGAATAGATTGCCACCTCTTGTTGTGTGTCGTCTGTGTTTCTGTGTTTCCGGCATTTCACATTGGAACACCTCATTCACCTTCCTTGTCTTCTCTCCGCCCTCCCTTTTAGGTAAGTTAAAGAGCTGCACCTGAGCCAGCCACTGATTGATTGATTGATTGATTGATTAATTGATTGATTGATTGATTGATTGATTGATTGATTGATTGATTGATTGATTGATTGATGCAGCACAACAGTCAAATAGTGGAGTGGTGTAGGGGAACAGCAAACAGCCAATAAAGCAGCCCGCCCGCTCGCCTGCCCGCCACAATGGACCTACCTGTGTACACTAGATGGATGTGATGGAATGTACTGTCGTCCCTACATTTCAAGAAGAAGTAAGAATTGCAGTTGCAACAAAGCCTTGCTTGCCTACAAAGAGAGCAGCAATTTGGATTTGTTACTATGTTACCTAGAAGAATAACAAACTGTGCAAGGATGGAGGTTGTAGGAGCAAGGAGAAGTTGTCTGTAAAGTTGGTGGATGCCTATTTTCCATTTTGCAGTCCCTTGTCTCCCTCTTGTGGCCTCCTGGAGGCAACTAGCTGTGCAAAAAAAAGACAGCCTGGCGGCCGGCTGTTGCAGTGTTGCCCTCTCAGGCAACACTGAGTGACTGACTGAGCCTCACCGTCTTATATAAAGTTCAGACGGAACTTTGCACGTGTCATAGTGGAGCCCTCAGGATTCCAGAGCCAGCTTTCTGACATCATAATGGGGCCTCAGAGATAAAAGCCTGGGCCCAGGCAGTGTTGGTCAGTGCTGCTCAGCAGGCAGCACTGGACTGGACTGGATTACAGCTGATACAAGGTGTGAAGGAACAAGGGGTGGCTGTGGGCATGCACTTGCTGCCGCTGCCAGTGTTTATCTGCATGGCAGCAGGGCATTTGGGCGTTGCCAGGAAGGCGTTTTTATGTAGATTCCTCCTCTTTCAGCACTGCATTGTGGTGCAAGCAAAAGAAGCAAATCCTGTCTGGCTTCCTCTCCGGCCTTTATTCACCTCCCGTGTAGCTGTGAGTGTGTGAGCCTGCAGGGCCCCATGGAATTGCCTAGAAGTAGGCTGAATCGCTGCAAGGGCTGAACAGCAGTATCGGGCAGGCTCGGGCAACGCGCGGCCCGTTCGGGTTATCGCTTCTCGGCCTTTTGGCTAAGATCAAGTGTAGTATCTGTTCTTATCAGTTTAATATCTGATACGTCCCCTATCTGGGGACCATATATTAAATGGATTTTTAGAACAGGGAGATGGAAATAGAGCTTGCTCTGTCCACTCCACGCATTGACCTGGTATTGCAGTATTTCCAGGACCGGAGCACCCTTTCCTTATGTGTTGACTAAAAGCAGATTCCAAAAGTGTTTTTTGTCTTTGCTATTGTTTCTGTCTTTCTGAAGGGATCTCCCCTTTTAATCCCATTATTTCAACACCTGTTGGACAATGCATGAGTGATAATGAGCTCATTGATTAAATGCAATTAATGAATAGATTGCCACCTCTTGTTGTGTGTCGTCTGTGTTTCTGTGTTTCCGGCATTTCACATTGGAACACCTCATTCACCTTCCTTGTCTTCTCTCCGCCCTCCCTTTTAGGTAAGTTAAAGAGCTGCACCTGAGCCAGCCACTGATTGATTGATTGATTGATTGATTGATTGATTGATGCAGCACAACAGTCAAATAGTGGAGTGGAGTAGGGGAACAGCAAACAGCCAATAAAGCAGCCCGCCCGCTCGCCTGCCCGCCACAATGGACCTACCTGTGTACACTAGATGGATGTGATGGAATGTACTGTCGTCCCTACATTTCAAGAAGAAGTAAGAATTGCAGTTGCAACAAAGCCTTGCTTGCCTACAAAGAGAGCAGCAATTTGGATTTGTTACTATGTTACCTAGAAGAATAACAAACTGTGCAAGGATGGAGGTTGTAGGAGCAAGGAGAAGTTGTCTGTAAAGTTGGTGGATGCCTATTTTCCATTTTGCAGTCCCTTGTCTCCCTCTTGTGGCCTCCTGGAGGCAACTAGCTGTGCAAAAAAAAGACAGCCTGGCGGCCGGCTGTTGCAGTGTTGCCCTCTCAGGCAACACTGAGTGACTGACTGAGCCTCACCGTCTTATATAAAGTTCAGACGGAACTTTGCACGTGTCATAGTGGAGCCCTCAGGATTCCAGAGCCAGCTTTCTGACATCATAATGGGGCCTCAGAGATAAAAGCCTGGGCCCAGGCAGTGTTGGTCAGTGCTGCTCAGCAGGCAGCACTGGACTGGACTGGATTACAGCTGATACAAGGTGTGAAGGAACAAGGGGTGGCTGTGGGCATGCACTTGCTGCCGCTGCCAGTGTTTATCTGCATGGCAGCAGGGCATTTGGGCGTTGCCAGGAAGGCGTTTTTATGTAGATTCCTCCTCTTTCAGCACTGCATTGTGGTGCAAGCAAAAGAAGCAAATCCTGTCTGGCTTCCTCTCCGGCCTTTATTCACCTCCCGTGTAGCTGTGAGTGTGTGAGCCTGCAGGGCCCCATGGAATTGCCTAGAAGTAGGCTGAATCGCTGCAAGGGCTGAACAGCAGTATCGGGCAGGCTCGGGCAACGCGCGGCCCGTTCGGGTTATCGCTTCTCGGCCTTTTGGCTAAGATCAAGTGTAGTATCTGTTCTTATCAGTTTAATATCTGATACGTCCCCTATCTGGGGACCATATATTAAATGGATTTTTAGAACAGGGAGATGGAAATAGAGCTTGCTCTGTCCACTCCACGCATTGACCTGGTATTGCAGTATTTCCAGGACCGGTGCACCCTTTCCTTATGTGTTGACTAAAAGCAGATTCCAAAAGTGTTTTTTGTCTTTGCTATTGTTTCTGTCTTTCTGAAGGGATCTCCCCTTTTAATCCCATTATTTCAACACCTGTTGGACAATGCATGAGTGATAATGAGCTCATTGATTAAATGCAATTAATGAATAGATTGCCACCTCTTGTTGTGTGTCGTCTGTGTTTCTGTGTTTCCGGCATTTCACATTGGAACACCTCATTCACCTTCCTTGTCTTCTCTCCGCCCTCCCTTTTAGGTAAGTTAAAGAGCTGCACCTGAGCCAGCCACTGATTGATTGATTGATTGATTGATTGATTGATTGATTGATTGATTGATTGATTGATTGATGCAGCACAACAGTCAAATAGTGGAGTGGAGTAGGGGAACAGCAAACAGCCAATAAAGCAGCCCGCCCGCTCGCCTGCCCGCCACAATGGACCTACCTGTGTACACTAGATGGATGTGATGGAATGTACTGTCGTCCCTACATTTCAAGAAGAAGTAAGAATTGCAGTTGCAACAAAGCCTTGCTTGCCTACAAAGAGAGCAGCAATTTGGATTTGTTACTATGTTACCTAGAAGAATAACAAACTGTGCAAGGATGGAGGTTGTAGGAGCAAGGAGAAGTTGTCTGTAAAGTTGGTGGATGCCTATTTTCCATTTTGCAGTCCCTTGTCTCCCTCTTGTGGCCTCCTGGAGGCAACTAGCTGTGCAAAAAAAAGACAGCCTGGCGGCCGGCTGTTGCAGTGTTGCCCTCTCAGGCAACACTGAGTGACTGACTGAGCCTCACCGTCTTATATAAAGTTCAGACGGAACTTTGCACGTGTCATAGTGGAGCCCTCAGGATTCCAGAGCCAGCTTTCTGACATCATAATGGGGCCTCAGAGATAAAAGCCTGGGCCCAGGCAGTGTTGGTCAGTGCTGCTCAGCAGGCAGCACTGGACTGGACTGGATTACAGCTGATACAAGGTGTGAAGGAACAAGGGGTGGCTGTGGGCATGCACTTGCTGCCGCTGCCAGTGTTTATCTGCATGGCAGCAGGGCATTTGGGCGTTGCCAGGAAGGCGTTTTTATGTAGATTCCTCCTCTTTCAGCACTGCATTGTGGTGCAAGCAAAAGAAGCAAATCCTGTCTGGCTTCCTCTCCGGCCTTTATTCACCTCCCGTGTAGCTGTGAGTGTGTGAGCCTGCAGGGCCCCATGGAATTGCCTAGAAGTAGGCTGAATCGCTGCAAGGGCTGAACAGCAGTATCGGGCAGGCTCGGGCAACGCGCGGCCCGTTCGGGTTATCGCTTCTCGGCCTTTTGGCTAAGATCAAGTGTAGTATCTGTTCTTATCAGTTTAATATCTGATACGTCCCCTATCTGGGGACCATATATTAAATGGATTTTTAGAACAGGGAGATGGAAATAGAGCTTGCTCTGTCCACTCCACGCATTGACCTGGTATTGCAGTATTTCCAGGACCGGTGCACCCTTTCCTTATGTGTTGACTAAAAGCAGATTCCAAAAGTGTTTTTTGTCTTTGCTATTGTTTCTGTCTTTCTGAAGGGATCTCCCCTTTTAATCCCATTATTTCAACACCTGTTGGACAATGCATGAGTGATAATGAGCTCATTGATTAAATGCAATTAATGAATAGATTGCCACCTCTTGTTGTGTGTCGTCTGTGTTTCTGTGTTTCCGGCATTTCACATTGGAACACCTCATTCACCTTCCTTGTCTTCTCTCCGCCCTCCCTTTTAGGTAAGTTAAAGAGCTGCACCTGAGCCAGCCACTGATTGATTGATTGATTGATTGATTGATTGATTGATTGATTGATTGATTGATTGATTGATGCAGCACAACAGTCAAATAGTGGAGTGGAGTAGGGGAACAGCAAACAGCCAATAAAGCAGCCCGCCCGCTCGCCTGCCCGCCACAATGGACCTACCTGTGTACACTAGATGGATGTGATGGAATGTACTGTCGTCCCTACATTTCAAGAAGAAGTAAGAATTGCAGTTGCAACAAAGCCTTGCTTGCCTACAAAGAGAGCAGCAATTTGGATTTGTTACTATGTTACCTAGAAGAATAACAAACTGTGCAAGGATGGAGGTTGTAGGAGCAAGGAGAAGTTGTCTGTAAAGTTGGTGGATGCCTATTTTCCATTTTGCAGTCCCTTGTCTCCCTCTTGTGGCCTCCTGGAGGCAACTAGCTGTGCAAAAAAAAGACAGCCTGGCGGCCGGCTGTTGCAGTGTTGCCCTGTCAGGCAACACTGAGTGACTGACTGAGCCTCACCGTCTTATATAAAGTTCAGACGGAACTTTGCACGTGTCATAGTGGAGCCCTCAGGATTCCAGAGCCAGCTTTCTGACATCATAATGGGGCCTCAGAGATAAAAGCCTGGGCCCAGGCAGTGTTGGTCAGTGCTGCTCAGCAGGCAGCACTGGACTGGACTGGATTACAGCTGATACAAGGTGTGAAGGAACAAGGGGTGGCTGTGGGCATGCACTTGCTGCCGCTGCCAGTGTTTATCTGCATGGCAGCAGGGCATTTGGGCGTTGCCAGGAAGGCGTTTTTATGTAGATTCCTCCTCTTTCAGCACTGCATTGTGGTGCAAGCAAAAGAAGCAAATCCTGTCTGGCTTCCTCTCCGGCCTTTATTCACCTCCCGTGTAGCTGTGAGTGTGTGAGCCTGCAGGGCCCCATGGAATTGCCTAGAAGTAGGCTGAATCGCTGCAAGGGCTGAACAGCAGTATCGGGCAGGCTCGGGCAACGCGCGGCCCGTTCGGGTTATCGCTTCTCGGCCTTTTGGCTAAGATCAAGTGTAGTATCTGTTCTTATCAGTTTAATATCTGATACGTCCCCTATCTGGGGACCATATATTAAATGGATTTTTAGAACAGGGAGATGGAAATAGAGCTTGCTCTGTCCACTCCACGCATTGACCTGGTATTGCAGTATTTCCAGGACCGGAGCACCCTTTCCTTATGTGTTGACTAAAAGCAGATTCCAAAAGTGTTTTTTGTCTTTGCTATTGTTTCTGTCTTTCTGAAGGGATCTCCCCTTTTAATCCCATTATTTCAACACCTGTTGGACAATGCATGAGTGATAATGAGCTCATTGATTAAATGCAATTAATGAATAGATTGCCACCTCTTGTTGTGTGTCGTCTGTGTTTCTGTGTTTCCGGCATTTCACATTGGAACACCTCATTCACCTTCCTTGTCTTCTCTCCGCCCTCCCTTTTAGGTAAGTTAAAGAGCTGCACCTGAGCCAGCCACTGATTGATTGATTGATTGATTGATTGATTGATTGATTGATTGATGCAGCACAACAGTCAAATAGTGGAGTGGAGTAGGGGAACAGCAAACAGCCAATAAAGCAGCCCGCCCGCTCGCCTGCCCGCCACAATGGACCTACCTGTGTACACTAGATGGATGTGATGGAATGTACTGTCGTCCCTACATTTCAAGAAGAAGTAAGAATTGCAGTTGCAACAAAGCCTTGCTTGCCTACAAAGAGAGCAGCAATTTGGATTTGTTACTATGTTACCTAGAAGAATAACAAACTGTGCAAGGATGGAGGTTGTAGGAGCAAGGAGAAGTTGTCTGTAAAGTTGGTGGATGCCTATTTTCCATTTTGCAGTCCCTTGTCTCCCTCTTGTGGCCTCCTGGAGGCAACTAGCTGTGCAAAAAAAAAGACAGCCTGGCGGCCGGCTGTTGCAGTGTTGCCCTCTCAGGCAACACTGAGTGACTGACTGAGCCTCACCGTCTTATATAAAGTTCAGACGGAACTTTGCACGTGTCATAGTGGAGCCCTCAGGATTCCAGAGCCAGCTTTCTGACATCATAATGGGGCCTCAGAGATAAAAGCCTGGGCCCAGGCAGTGTTGGTCAGTGCTGCTCAGCAGGCAGCACTGGACTGGACTGGATTACAGCTGATACAAGGTGTGAAGGAACAAGGGGTGGCTGTGGGCATGCACTTGCTGCCGCTGCCAGTGTTTATCTGCATGGCAGCAGGGCATTTGGGCGTTGCCAGGAAGGCGTTTTTATGTAGATTCCTCCTCTTTCAGCACTGCATTGTGGTGCAAGCAAAAGAAGCAAATCCTGTCTGGCTTCCTCTCCGGCCTTTATTCACCTCCCGTGTAGCTGTGAGTGTGTGAGCCTGCAGGGCCCCATGGAATTGCCTAGAAGTAGGCTGAATCGCTGCAAGGGCTGAACAGCAGTATCGGGCAGGCTCGGGCAACGCGCGGCCCGTTCGGGTTATCGCTTCTCGGCCTTTTGGCTAAGATCAAGTGTAGTATCTGTTCTTATCAGTTTAATATCTGATACGTCCCCTATCTGGGGACCATATATTAAATGGATTTTTAGAACAGGGAGATGGAAATAGAGCTTGCTCTGTCCACTCCACGCATTGACCTGGTATTGCAGTATTTCCAGGACCGGTGCACCCTTTCCTTATGTGTTGACTAAAAGCAGATTCCAAAAGTGTTTTTTGTCTTTGCTATTGTTTCTGTCTTTCTGAAGGGATCTCCCCTTTTAATCCCATTATTTCAACACCTGTTGGACAATGCATGAGTGATAATGAGCTCATTGATTAAATGCAATTAATGAATAGATTGCCACCTCTTGTTGTGTGTCGTCTGTGTTTCTGTGTTTCCGGCATTTCACATTGGAACACCTCATTCACCTTCCTTGTCTTCTCTCCGCCCTCCCTTTTAGGTAAGTTAAAGAGCTGCACCTGAGCCAGCCACTGATTGATTGATTGATTGATTGATTGATTGATTGATTGATTGATTGATTGATTGATGCAGCACAACAGTCAAATAGTGGAGTGGAGTAGGGGAACAGCAAACAGCCAATAAAGCAGCCCGCCCGCTCGCCTGCCCGCCACAATGGACCTACCTGTGTACACTAGATGGATGTGATGGAATGTACTGTCGTCCCTACATTTCAAGAAGAAGTAAGAATTGCAGTTGCAACAAAGCCTTGCTTGCCTACAAAGAGAGCAGCAATTTGGATTTGTTACTATGTTACCTAGAAGAATAACAAACTGTGCAAGGATGGAGGTTGTAGGAGCAAGGAGAAGTTGTCTGTAAAGTTGGTGGATGCCTATTTTCCATTTTGCAGTCCCTTGTCTCCCTCTTGTGGCCTCCTGGAGGCAACTAGCTGTGCAAAAAAAAGACAGCCTGGCGGCCGGCTGTTGCAGTGTTGCCCTGTCAGGCAACACTGAGTGACTGACTGAGCCTCACCGTCTTATATAAAGTTCAGACGGAACTTTGCACGTGTCATAGTGGAGCCCTCAGGATTCCAGAGCCAGCTTTCTGACATCATAATGGGGCCTCAGAGATAAAAGCCTGGGCCCAGGCAGTGTTGGTCAGTGCTGCTCAGCAGGCAGCACTGGACTGGACTGGATTACAGCTGATACAAGGTGTGAAGGAACAAGGGGTGGCTGTGGGCATGCACTTGCTGCCGCTGCCAGTGTTTATCTGCATGGCAGCAGGGCATTTGGGCGTTGCCAGGAAGGCGTTTTTATGTAGATTCCTCCTCTTTCAGCACTGCATTGTGGTGCAAGCAAAAGAAGCAAATCCTGTCTGGCTTCCTCTCCGGCCTTTATTCACCTCCCGTGTAGCTGTGAGTGTGTGAGCCTGCAGGGCCCCATGGAATTGCCTAGAAGTAGGCTGAATCGCTGCAAGGGCTGAACAGCAGTATCGGGCAGGCTCGGGCAACGCGCGGCCCGTTCGGGTTATCGCTTCTCGGCCTTTTGGCTAAGATCAAGTGTAGTATCTGTTCTTATCAGTTTAATATCTGATACGTCCCCTATCTGGGGACCATATATTAAATGGATTTTTAGAACAGGGAGATGGAAATAGAGCTTGCTCTGTCCACTCCACGCATTGACCTGGTATTGCAGTATTTCCAGGACCGGAGCACCCTTTCCTTATGTGTTGACTAAAAGCAGATTCCAAAAGTGTTTTTTGTCTTTGCTATTGTTTCTGTCTTTCTGAAGGGATCTCCCCTTTTAATCCCATTATTTCAACACCTGTTGGACAATGCATGAGTGATAATGAGCTCATTGATTAAATGCAATTAATGAATAGATTGCCACCTCTTGTTGTGTGTCGTCTGTGTTTCTGTGTTTCCGGCATTTCACATTGGAACACCTCATTCACCTTCCTTGTCTTCTCTCCGCCCTCCCTTTTAGGTAAGTTAAAGAGCTGCACCTGAGCCAGCCACTGATTGATTGATTGATTGATTGATTGATTGATTGATTGATTGATTGATTGATGCAGCACAACAGTCAAATAGTGGAGTGGAGTAGGGGAACAGCAAACAGCCAATAAAGCAGCCCGCCCGCTCGCCTGCCCGCCACAATGGACCTACCTGTGTACACTAGATGGATGTGATGGAATGTACTGTCGTCCCTACATTTCAAGAAGAAGTAAGAATTGCAGTTGCAACAAAGCCTTGCTTGCCTACAAAGAGAGCAGCAATTTGGATTTGTTACTATGTTACCTAGAAGAATAACAAACTGTGCAAGGATGGAGGTTGTAGGAGCAAGGAGAAGTTGTCTGTAAAGTTGGTGGATGCCTATTTTCCATTTTGCAGTCCCTTGTCTCCCTCTTGTGGCCTCCTGGAGGCAACTAGCTGTGCAAAAAAAAAGACAGCCTGGCGGCCGGCTGTTGCAGTGTTGCCCTCTCAGGCAACACTGAGTGACTGACTGAGCCTCACCGTCTTATATAAAGTTCAGACGGAACTTTGCACGTGTCATAGTGGAGCCCTCAGGATTCCAGAGCCAGCTTTCTGACATCATAATGGGGCCTCAGAGATAAAAGCCTGGGCCCAGGCAGTGTTGGTCAGTGCTGCTCAGCAGGCAGCACTGGACTGGACTGGATTACAGCTGATACAAGGTGTGAAGGAACAAGGGGTGGCTGTGGGCATGCACTTGCTGCCGCTGCCAGTGTTTATCTGCATGGCAGCAGGGCATTTGGGCGTTGCCAGGAAGGCGTTTTTATGTAGATTCCTCCTCTTTCAGCACTGCATTGTGGTGCAAGCAAAAGAAGCAAATCCTGTCTGGCTTCCTCTCCGGCCTTTATTCACCTCCCGTGTAGCTGTGAGTGTGTGAGCCTGCAGGGCCCCATGGAATTGCCTAGAAGTAGGCTGAATCGCTGCAAGGGCTGAACAGCAGTATCGGGCAGGCTCGGGCAACGCGCGGCCCGTTCGGGTTATCGCTTCTCGGCCTTTTGGCTAAGATCAAGTGTAGTATCTGTTCTTATCAGTTTAATATCTGATACGTCCCCTATCTGGGGACCATATATTAAATGGATTTTTAGAACAGGGAGATGGAAATAGAGCTTGCTCTGTCCACTCCACGCATTGACCTGGTATTGCAGTATTTCCAGGACCGGTGCACCCTTTCCTTATGTGTTGACTAAAAGCAGATTCCAAAAGTGTTTTTTGTCTTTGCTATTGTTTCTGTCTTTCTGAAGGGATCTCCCCTTTTAATCCCATTATTTCAACACCTGTTGGACAATGCATGAGTGATAATGAGCTCATTGATTAAATGCAATTAATGAATAGATTGCCACCTCTTGTTGTGTGTCGTCTGTGTTTCTGTGTTTCCGGCATTTCACATTGGAACACCTCATTCACCTTCCTTGTCTTCTCTCCGCCCTCCCTTTTAGGTAAGTTAAAGAGCTGCACCTGAGCCAGCCACTGATTGATTGATTGATTGATTGATTGATTGATTGATTGATTGATTGATTGATTGATTGATGCAGCACAACAGTCAAATAGTGGAGTGGAGTAGGGGAACAGCAAACAGCCAATAAAGCAGCCCGCCCGCTCGCCTGCCCGCCACAATGGACCTACCTGTGTACACTAGATGGATGTGATGGAATGTACTGTCGTCCCTACATTTCAAGAAGAAGTAAGAATTGCAGTTGCAACAAAGCCTTGCTTGCCTACAAAGAGAGCAGCAATTTGGATTTGTTACTATGTTACCTAGAAGAATAACAAACTGTGCAAGGATGGAGGTTGTAGGAGCAAGGAGAAGTTGTCTGTAAAGTTGGTGGATGCCTATTTTCCATTTTGCAGTCCCTTGTCTCCCTCTTGTGGCCTCCTGGAGGCAACTAGCTGTGCAAAAAAAAGACAGCCTGGCGGCCGGCTGTTGCAGTGTTGCCCTCTCAGGCAACACTGAGTGACTGACTGAGCCTCACCGTCTTATATAAAGTTCAGACGGAACTTTGCACGTGTCATAGTGGAGCCCTCAGGATTCCAGAGCCAGCTTTCTGACATCATAATGGGGCCTCAGAGATAAAAGCCTGGGCCCAGGCAGTGTTGGTCAGTGCTGCTCAGCAGGCAGCACTGGACTGGACTGGATTACAGCTGATACAAGGTGTGAAGGAACAAGGGGTGGCTGTGGGCATGCACTTGCTGCCGCTGCCAGTGTTTATCTGCATGGCAGCAGGGCATTTGGGCGTTGCCAGGAAGGCGTTTTTATGTAGATTCCTCCTCTTTCAGCACTGCATTGTGGTGCAAGCAAAAGAAGCAAATCCTGTCTGGCTTCCTCTCCGGCCTTTATTCACCTCCCGTGTAGCTGTGAGTGTGTGAGCCTGCAGGGCCCCATGGAATTGCCTAGAAGTAGGCTGAATCGCTGCAAGGGCTGAACAGCAGTATCGGGCAGGCTCGGGCAACGCGCGGCCCGTTCGGGTTATCGCTTCTCGGCCTTTTGGCTAAGATCAAGTGTAGTATCTGTTCTTATCAGTTTAATATCTGATACGTCCCCTATCTGGGGACCATATATTAAATGGATTTTTAGAACAGGGAGATGGAAATAGAGCTTGCTCTGTCCACTCCACGCATTGACCGTATTGCAGTATTTCCAGGACCGGTGCACCCTTTCCTTATGTGTTGACTAAAAGCAGATTCCAAAAGTGTTTTTTGTCTTTGCTATTGTTTCTGTCTTTCTGAAGGGATCTCCCCTTTTAATCCCATTATTTCAACACCTGTTGGACAATGCATGAGTGATAATGAGCTCATTGATTAAATGCAATTAATGAATAGATTGCCACCTCTTGTTGTGTGTCGTCTGTGTTTCTGTGTTTCCGGCATTTCACATTGGAACACCTCATTCACCTTCCTTGTCTTCTCTCCGCCCTCCCTTTTAGGTAAGTTAAAGAGCTGCACCTGAGCCAGCCACTGATTGATTGATTGATTGATTGATTGATTGATTGATTGATTGATTGATTGATTGATTGATTGATGCAGCACAACAGTCAAATAGTGGAGTGGAGTAGGGGAACAGCAAACAGCCAATAAAGCAGCCCGCCCGCTCGCCTGCCCGCCACAATGGACCTACCTGTGTACACTAGATGGATGTGATGGAATGTACTGTCGTCCCTACATTTCAAGAAGAAGTAAGAATTGCAGTTGCAACAAAGCCTTGCTTGCCTACAAAGAGAGCAGCAATTTGGATTTGTTACTATGTTACCTAGAAGAATAACAAACTGTGCAAGGATGGAGGTTGTAGGAGCAAGGAGAAGTTGTCTGTAAAGTTGGTGGATGCCTATTTTCCATTTTGCAGTCCCTTGTCTCCCTCTTGTGGCCTCCTGGAGGCAACTAGCTGTGCAAAAAAAAGACAGCCTGGCGGCCGGCTGTTGCAGTGTTGCCCTCTCAGGCAACACTGAGTGACTGACTGAGCCTCACCGTCTTATATAAAGTTCAGACGGAACTTTGCACGTGTCATAGTGGAGCCCTCAGGATTCCAGAGCCAGCTTTCTGACATCATAATGGGGCCTCAGAGATAAAAGCCTGGGCCCAGGCAGTGTTGGTCAGTGCTGCTCAGCAGGCAGCACTGGACTGGACTGGATTACAGCTGATACAAGGTGTGAAGGAACAAGGGGTGGCTGTGGGCATGCACTTGCTGCCGCTGCCAGTGTTTATCTGCATGGCAGCAGGGCATTTGGGCGTTGCCAGGAAGGCGTTTTTATGTAGATTCCTCCTCTTTCAGCACTGCATTGTGGTGCAAGCAAAAGAAGCAAATCCTGTCTGGCTTCCTCTCCGGCCTTTATTCACCTCCCGTGTAGCTGTGAGTGTGTGAGCCTGCAGGGCCCCATGGAATTGCCTAGAAGTAGGCTGAATCGCTGCAAGGGCTGAACAGCAGTATCGGGCACTCGGGCAACGCGCGGCCCGTTCGGGTTATCGCTTCTCGGCCTTTTGGCTAAGATCAAGTGTAGTATCTGTTCTTATCAGTTTAATATCTGATACGTCCCCTATCTGGGGACCATATATTAAATGGATTTTTAGAACAGGGAGATGGAAATAGAGCTTGCTCTGTCCACTCCACGCATTGACCTGGTATTGCAGTATTTCCAGGACCGGTGCACCCTTTCCTTATGTGTTGACTAAAAGCAGATTCCAAAAGTGTTTTTTGTCTTTGCTATTGTTTCTGTCTTTCTGAAGGGATCTCCCCTTTTAATCCCATTATTTCAACACCTGTTGGACAATGCATGAGTGATAATGAGCTCATTGATTAAATGCAATTAATGAATAGATTGCCACCTCTTGTTGTGTGTCGTCTGTGTTTCTGTGTTTCCGGCATTTCACATTGGAACACCTCATTCACCTTCCTTGTCTTCTCTCCGCCCTCCCTTTTAGGTAAGTTAAAGAGCTGCACCTGAGCCAGCCACTGATTGATTGATTGATTGATTGATTGATTGATTGATTGATTGATTGATTGATTGATGCAGCACAACAGTCAAATAGTGGAGTGGAGTAGGGGAACAGCAAACAGCCAATAAAGCAGCCCGCCCGCTCGCCTGCCCGCCACAATGGACCTACCTGTGTACACTAGATGGATGTGATGGAATGTACTGTCGTCCCTACATTTCAAGAAGAAGTAAGAATTGCAGTTGCAACAAAGCCTTGCTTGCCTACAAAGAGAGCAGCAATTTGGATTTGTTACTATGTTACCTAGAAGAATAACAAACTGTGCAAGGATGGAGGTTGTAGGAGCAAGGAGAAGTTGTCTGTAAAGTTGGTGGATGCCTATTTTCCATTTTGCAGTCCCTTGTCTCCCTCTTGTGGCCTCCTGGAGGCAACTAGCTGTGCAAAAAAAAGACAGCCTGGCGGCCGGCTGTTGCAGTGTTGCCCTCTCAGGCAACACTGAGTGACTGACTGAGCCTCACCGTCTTATATAAAGTTCAGACGGAACTTTGCACGTGTCATAGTGGAGCCCTCAGGATTCCAGAGCCAGCTTTCTGACATCATAATGGGGCCTCAGAGATAAAAGCCTGGGCCCAGGCAGTGTTGGTCAGTGCTGCTCAGCAGGCAGCACTGGACTGGACTGGATTACAGCTGATACAAGGTGTGAAGGAACAAGGGGTGGCTGTGGGCATGCACTTGCTGCCGCTGCCAGTGTTTATCTGCATGGCAGCAGGGCATTTGGGCGTTGCCAGGAAGGCGTTTTTATGTAGATTCCTCCTCTTTCAGCACTGCATTGTGGTGCAAGCAAAAGAAGCAAATCCTGTCTGGCTTCCTCTCCGGCCTTTATTCACCTCCCGTGTAGCTGTGAGTGTGTGAGCCTGCAGGGCCCCATGGAATTGCCTAGAAGTAGGCTGAATCGCTGCAAGGGCTGAACAGCAGTATCGGGCAGGCTCGGGCAACGCGCGGCCCGTTCGGGTTATCGCTTCTCGGCCTTTTGGCTAAGATCAAGTGTAGTATCTGTTCTTATCAGTTTAATATCTGATACGTCCCCTATCTGGGGACCATATATTAAATGGATTTTTAGAACAGGGAGATGGAAATAGAGCTTGCTCTGTCCACTCCACGCATTGACCTGGTATTGCAGTATTTCCAGGACCGGTGCACCCTTTCCTTATGTGTTGACTAAAAGCAGATTCCAAAAGTGTTTTTTGTCTTTGCTATTGTTTCTGTCTTTCTGAAGGGATCTCCCCTTTTAATCCCATTATTTCAACACCTGTTGGACAATGCATGAGTGATAATGAGCTCATTGATTAAATGCAATTAATGAATAGATTGCCACCTCTTGTTGTGTGTCGTCTGTGTTTCTGTGTTTCCGGCATTTCACATTGGAACACCTCATTCACCTTCCTTGTCTTCTCTCCGCCCTCCCTTTTAGGTAAGTTAAAGAGCTGCACCTGAGCCAGCCACTGATTGATTGATTGATTGATTGATTGATTGATTGATTGATTGATTGATGCAGCACAACAGTCAAATAGTGGAGTGGAGTAGGGGAACAGCAAACAGCCAATAAAGCAGCCCGCCCGCTCGCCTGCCCGCCACAATGGACCTACCTGTGTACACTAGATGGATGTGATGGAATGTACTGTCGTCCCTACATTTCAAGAAGAAGTAAGAATTGCAGTTGCAACAAAGCCTTGCTTGCCTACAAAGAGAGCAGCAATTTGGATTTGTTACTATGTTACCTAGAAGAATAACAAACTGTGCAAGGATGGAGGTTGTAGGAGCAAGGAGAAGTTGTCTGTAAAGTTGGTGGATGCCTATTTTCCATTTTGCAGTCCCTTGTCTCCCTCTTGTGGCCTCCTGGAGGCAACTAGCTGTGCAAAAAAAAGACAGCCTGGCGGCCGGCTGTTGCAGTGTTGCCCTCTCAGGCAACACTGAGTGACTGACTGAGCCTCACCGTCTTATATAAAGTTCAGACGGAACTTTGCACGTGTCATAGTGGAGCCCTCAGGATTCCAGAGCCAGCTTTCTGACATCATAATGGGGCCTCAGAGATAAAAGCCTGGGCCCAGGCAGTGTTGGTCAGTGCTGCTCAGCAGGCAGCACTGGACTGGACTGGATTACAGCTGATACAAGGTGTGAAGGAACAAGGGGTGGCTGTGGGCATGCACTTGCTGCCGCTGCCAGTGTTTATCTGCATGGCAGCAGGGCATTTGGGCGTTGCCAGGAAGGCGTTTTTATGTAGATTCCTCCTCTTTCAGCACTGCATTGTGGTGCAAGCAAAAGAAGCAAATCCTGTCTGGCTTCCTCTCCGGCCTTTATTCACCTCCCGTGTAGCTGTGAGTGTGTGAGCCTGCAGGGCCCCATGGAATTGCCTAGAAGTAGGCTGAATCGCTGCAAGGGCTGAACAGCAGTATCGGGCAGGCTCGGGCAACGCGCGGCCCGTTCGGGTTATCGCTTCTCGGCCTTTTGGCTAAGATCAAGTGTAGTATCTGTTCTTATCAGTTTAATATCTGATACGTCCCCTATCTGGGGACCATATATTAAATGGATTTTTAGAACAGGGAGATGGAAATAGAGCTTGCTCTGTCCACTCCACGCATTGACCTGGTATTGCAGTATTTCCAGGACCGGTGCACCCTTTCCTTATGTGTTGACTAAAAGCAGATTCCAAAAGTGTTTTTTGTCTTTGCTATTGTTTCTGTCTTTCTGAAGGGATCTCCCCTTTTAATCCCATTATTTCAACACCTGTTGGACAATGCATGAGTGATAATGAGCTCATTGATTAAATGCAATTAATGAATAGATTGCCACCTCTTGTTGTGTGTCGTCTGTGTTTCTGTGTTTCCGGCATTTCACATTGGAACACCTCATTCACCTTCCTTGTCTTCTCTCCGCCCTCCCTTTTAGGTAAGTTAAAGAGCTGCACCTGAGCCAGCCACTGATTGATTGATTGATTGATTGATTGATTGATTGATTGATTGATTGATTGATGCAGCACAACAGTCAAATAGTGGAGTGGAGTAGGGGAACAGCAAACAGCCAATAAAGCAGCCCGCCCGCTCGCCTGCCCGCCACAATGGACCTACCTGTGTACACTAGATGGATGTGATGGAATGTACTGTCGTCCCTACATTTCAAGAAGAAGTAAGAATTGCAGTTGCAACAAAGCCTTGCTTGCCTACAAAGAGAGCAGCAATTTGGATTTGTTACTATGTTACCTAGAAGAATAACAAACTGTGCAAGGATGGAGGTTGTAGGAGCAAGGAGAAGTTGTCTGTAAAGTTGGTGGATGCCTATTTTCCATTTTGCAGTCCCTTGTCTCCCTCTTGTGGCCTCCTGGAGGCAACTAGCTGTGCAAAAAAAAGACAGCCTGGCGGCCGGCTGTTGCAGTGTTGCCCTCTCAGGCAACACTGAGTGACTGACTGAGCCTCACCGTCTTATATAAAGTTCAGACGGAACTTTGCACGTGTCATAGTGGAGCCCTCAGGATTCCAGAGCCAGCTTTCTGACATCATAATGGGGCCTCAGAGATAAAAGCCTGGGCCCAGGCAGTGTTGGTCAGTGCTGCTCAGCAGGCAGCACTGGACTGGACTGGATTACAGCTGATACAAGGTGTGAAGGAACAAGGGGTGGCTGTGGGCATGCACTTGCTGCCGCTGCCAGTGTTTATCTGCATGGCAGCAGGGCATTTGGGCGTTGCCAGGAAGGCGTTTTTATGTAGATTCCTCCTCTTTCAGCACTGCATTGTGGTGCAAGCAAAAGAAGCAAATCCTGTCTGGCTTCCTCTCCGGCCTTTATTCACCTCCCGTGTAGCTGTGAGTGTGTGAGCCTGCAGGGCCCCATGGAATTGCCTAGAAGTAGGCTGAATCGCTGCAAGGGCTGAACAGCAGTATCGGGCAGGCTCGGGCAACGCGCGGCCCGTTCGGGTTATCGCTTCTCGGCCTTTTGGCTAAGATCAAGTGTAGTATCTGTTCTTATCAGTTTAATATCTGATACGTCCCCTATCTGGGGACCATATATTAAATGGATTTTTAGAACAGGGAGATGGAAATAGAGCTTGCTCTGTCCACTCCACGCATTGACCTGGTATTGCAGTATTTCCAGGACCGGTGCACCCTTTCCTTATGTGTTGACTAAAAGCAGATTCCAAAAGTGTTTTTTGTCTTTGCTATTGTTTCTGTCTTTCTGAAGGGATCTCCCCTTTTAATCCCATTATTTCAACACCTGTTGGACAATGCATGAGTGATAATGAGCTCATTGATTAAATGCAATTAATGAATAGATTGCCACCTCTTGTTGTGTGTCGTCTGTGTTTCTGTGTTTCCGGCATTTCACATTGGAACACCTCATTCACCTTCCTTGTCTTCTCTCCGCCCTCCCTTTTAGGTAAGTTAAAGAGCTGCACCTGAGCCAGCCACTGATTGATTGATTGATTGATTGATTGATTGATTGATTGATTGATTGATTGATTGATTGATGCAGCACAACAGTCAAATAGTGGAGTGGAGTAGGGGAACAGCAAACAGCCAATAAAGCAGCCCGCCCGCTCGCCTGCCCGCCACAATGGACCTACCTGTGTACACTAGATGGATGTGATGGAATGTACTGTCGTCCCTACATTTCAAGAAGAAGTAAGAATTGCAGTTGCAACAAAGCCTTGCTTGCCTACAAAGAGAGCAGCAATTTGGATTTGTTACTATGTTACCTAGAAGAATAACAAACTGTGCAAGGATGGAGGTTGTAGGAGCAAGGAGAAGTTGTCTGTAAAGTTGGTGGATGCCTATTTTCCATTTTGCAGTCCCTTGTCTCCCTCTTGTGGCCTCCTGGAGGCAACTAGCTGTGCAAAAAAAAGACAGCCTGGCGGCCGGCTGTTGCAGTGTTGCCCTCTCAGGCAACACTGAGTGACTGACTGAGCCTCACCGTCTTATATAAAGTTCAGACGGAACTTTGCACGTGTCATAGTGGAGCCCTCAGGATTCCAGAGCCAGCTTTCTGACATCATAATGGGGCCTCAGAGATAAAAGCCTGGGCCCAGGCAGTGTTGGTCAGTGCTGCTCAGCAGGCAGCACTGGACTGGACTGGATTACAGCTGATATTGTAGACACTGAAGCGCCTAGGGAGAGTGTCAGGGACTGCAAGGGGTTAAGAAAGGATGGAACGGTTTAAAATAATGCCCAGGATCAGGATTGGTCAACAAGGGGTAAGAGGGGCGTGGTTAAGAAGATATAGGGCAGAGGTTTGGAGCAGGAAGCCCTCTTACCTTCAAGCTGCAGTGGAAGAAACACCTTTGCTGCTGCTGTGGAGATTCAGAGCGTGGTCGTTAAGAAGATGGCAGAAGAACTGTTGCGGAAGGTGGCACAGCGGGTAGCGGCAGAGGGGCCTGCCTGGCTGGAATCCCTGTTGGAGGAAGGAGAGAGGCGAGGAGCTGATCGGGGCACGGAACAGTCGGGAGCGGCTACCCGAGGTAGGCCGCAGCGCGTTACACGCCCTCCGGTTAGACTAAGCCCTAGCCCTGTTGCTATGAGGGGTGCTGTGACTGCTGCACAGTCATGCGGTGGTCCCAGCAGGTCCCCTAGGCCTATGTCGACGGGTGCTTCGTCGGTCGACATAGTGCCCCCCTCCCCCCCGTCCACTCGTCGCGCTGGCGTCCTTCCCCATGGCGGTAAGAGGGCGGCTGTTAAACCGGCACGGGCACGGTACAACCCGCCTCGAGCTGCTGATGCGGGCGCGGAGGCAGCGGCCGACTATCGTGACAGTGGGGTGAATATGGCGGACTCAGGCGACTGGTCCGACATGGTCGCTTACCATGCGGCATGTTCACAGGAGCTGGGACTTGCTTCTGGGGCCTGTGTGCAGCCGGGGTCGGCGCCATCTTTCCCCGTGCTGTTCTCTACGCAGCCAGAATTGGCGGCGGGGGGAACAGGGGCGGGACGTCCTGGCAGGCGCAGTGCAGCCAGGACACAAGATGGCGGCGCACGAAAAAAGAAGATGGCGGCGGGTGCGGGGAGGCGGACGGTGAGCAAGCAGCCCAGCCAGGGGGCGGGGGCTTCTGCGGTGCCTGTCGCTTCTCCACTCCGGTCCCCCCCGGGCCCCTGTCAGCACGGGTCAGGGGCAGGGGGGGAGTGTGCTAGGAAAGATAGGAGTGAGGGTGTTTTGGATGCTATTTGCCCTTCTCCTGCCTTGTCATCTTTCTCTCCTGCAGGTCCAAGAAGGGAGCGTTCCAGGCGAGGGAGGAAACGCCGGGCTGGTGGACATCGCCGGCACGGCCATCATGGACGTCGCAGGTCAGGTGACGGGAAGAGGCGTGGTCGACGGTATTCCTCGTCTTCCAGCGATGGTTTCTCCTCCTCGTCTGCGACGACGTCCGCATCATCCGGATCATGGAGGAGGTCGTCGAGGAGATCCTCACGGCCGCAGAGACGCAGTCGACGCCGGGAGGTGCAGCGCTTGTCGGTGGATCAGGAGCAGCTGTCCCAGGTTGTACCTCCCGCCGGGCCGGTGGAGGAGGTGCAGGCCGTGGTTCCAGTGCCGCGGCAAGTGGCTGAAGGACCCTCTGGAGTCGGTGGGACCTCTGGGAGCGGTGAGTCGGCCTGCGGTGACGCATGGCTTAATAAACCTAATGCAGCGGGTGCGGATTTGATTTCTGTTTTAAAAGCCGTGGTGGCTGGGTTGAAAGTGAATGAGGGAACGTCGTGTCCCTCTGTGCCACCAGAGGGAGCTATGCCCCCGTCTGAGAAAGAGAATGCTTTAGCTAGTTTGACGTTTAGAGATTCATTGTTTTGTGGAGTCGCTCCTCTCGGGACTCATTTGTCAGCTGAGGTCAAGGACAAGATTTGGAGGAATGAATTTGTGGATATTTGGTCCTTGGTCTCGGTGGAGCAGGTGACTGTCGACAAGGAGCGGGGCTTTGAGAGAGGTTCGGATAGGAAAGCAAAAGTAGCAAAAACATTTGGCAACTGGGTACAGTGTTACGCTACACTGGCTCATGTTATTTGCCAACGCTACCCTGGAAAAGGGGCCGAGTTGTTTGTCTATTTTGACACAATTTTCAGCGCCCACAGGCTGCACGGTGGTGCGGCCTGGTGGCGATATGATGAAGAATTTCGGCGACGTTTGGCTTTGTCGCCTGAGATTAGTTGGGCGACGAAGGCAACGGACGTGTGGTTGCAGCTTATTTTAGCGCAAGGGAGTAGGCAACAACGCCCCTTTCCCAGTGCGGCCGCAGCGCCGGGCCCCGCCCCTGGAGTTGCGGCCGCTAGGCCCACAGGTGCCTGTTGGCTCTACAATGAGGGCCACTGTCGTTTCTTTGCCACGTGCAAATTTCGACATGAATGCTCCATCTGTGGGGGCGCTCATTCGGCGCTCCGGTGTTTCCGGAGAGGTAAGCAGCCGGTCAAGGCACCTCCTTCCGGCGCAGCGGAGAACGCCGGTGAACGTGCTCGAGATGGGCCCATGGTTAGAGCGGTACCACAGGAGGCGGGAAGCAGAGGTGCTCACTAACGGGTTTTCGTTTGGTTTTGAGATTCCTTTTGAATATTCTGCGACATTGTCATTGGCTGACAATTTGAAGTCGATCAATGAGAATGTGGGCATTGCGCGGCTAAAATTAGCTAAAGAAGTGGAATTAGGAAGAATGGCAGGTCCATTCAGCGAGCCGCCGTATACGAATCTGCGAGTTTCCCCCCTTGGTTTAGTTCCAAAGAAGGAACGAGGAAAGTTTAGGCTGATTCATCACCTTTCTTTTCCTCGCGGTGGTTCTGTTAATGACGGTATTTCTAGGGCGGAGGCGGCGGTTTCGTATACGTCTTTTGATGTTGCAGTAAGGTTGGTACAGGCGGCTGGACAAGGGGCGTTGTTAGCCAAATCTGATATTGAAGCGGCCTTTCGTTTGCTGCCGGTTCATCCGGAGTGTTTTCACCTGCTGGGTTGTTGTTTAGACAAAGGGTTTTACGTGGATATGTGCCTTCCTATGGGTTGTTCAATATCATGCAGTTACTTTGAGATGTTTGCGTCATTTTTAGAGTGGGTAGTTCGTTTGGAGTCTGGTTGTGACTCGGTCATTCATTATCTGGATGATTTTCTTTTTGTGGGCCCGGGGGGGTCGGGGTTGTGCAGCACGTTGCTGAGAGTGTTTCGACAGGTGATGTCGCGTTTCGGGGTACCTATTTCCGAGGATAAGACGGAAGGTCCTGTAACGGTTTTGTCATTTTTGGGTATCGAAATAGATAGCGAGCGGATGATTTTTCGGTTGCCGGATGATAAATTGGCAAGGCTAGTGACGCAGGTTGACCAGGTCATGGGGTCGAAAAAAGTGACGTTAAAACAGTTACAGTCGTTAATGGGATTGCTGGTGTTTGCTTGTCGTATAATTCCAATGGGTCGTGTTTTTTCTAGGCGTTTGTCTTTAGCCACTAGAGGTATCTCGAAGCCAAATCATTTTATCCGGGTAACCTCTTGTATGAGGAAGGATTTGTTTGTCTGGCATTCCTTTTTGAGTTCGTTTAACGGGAGGTCGGTGTGTCAGGACGCTGAGTTGTCTAATGTAGATTTGGAATTATTTACGGATGCAGCCGGAAGTGATGGTTTTGGAGCAATTTTGGGCCGAAGTTGGTGTAGATCCCCTTGGCCCTTGCATTGGAGTGATTTGGGAGTCTTACGTAATTTAACGCTATTGGAATTGTTTCCTATTATAGTTGCAATAGAGTTATGGGGTAGCGTGATGGTGAACAAGAGGATTGTATTTTGGACAGACAACATGGCGGTGGTGCATGCGGTGAACGGGTTGTCGTCTAGTTCGTTGCCGGTATTAGCTTTATTAAGACGGTTGGTTTTGAAGTGTTTGCGTTTGAATGTGTGGTTTCGTGCAAAACATGTTCCGGGTGTCAGTAATGTGATGGCTGATGCTTTGTCTCGTTCACAGATGTCCCGGTTTCGGGAATTGCACCCGGCAGCTTTGGCAGAAGGGGTGTCCCCCCCCCCTTCACTTATGGGCCCTGGTCGAGGACAACTTATGAGACTGTTGAGGGGTTCGGTGGTACCGGCGACTTGGAAGAGTCATTGCAGAGCGTGGGATCGGTGGTTGGAGATTGCGGGGAATGACTTCCCATCACAGGAGGGGTGTCACCTGGACGTCACGTTAGCAAGTTTGGTACAAATACGTCAGGAAGGGGGTAGTGCGGCCACGGCGAGCAAGTTTTTAGCAGGAGTGGCCTTTATGTTAAAATTGTGGGGATGCAGAGATGTTACAAAAGAATTTGTAGTTCGGCAGTCTTTAAAAGGGTGGAAAAAAGAGGCGTGTTCAAGGGACACGAGGCGGCCAGTATCTTTTTCACTTTTGGGTCGGCTTCTAGCCGTTTTATGTTTTGTGTGTCGGGATGAATATGAAGTGTCCTTGTTCGGCGCGGCGTTTTCGTTGGCTTTCTTTGCCGCGTTACGGGTTAGTGAGCTGGTTCCGCACAGAGTAAGTGCGAGCGGTGGTCTTCTCGGATCGGATGTAGTAACGTTGGGAGATTCTCTCAGGGTCTGTGTGCGGAGGTCAAAGACTGATGTGGTAGGAAAGGGGGCTTGGCTGTCGATTGGGAGGATTGGGGGGCAGTATTGCCCGGTAAAATGGGTCCAGGAATTCGTGTTGGTCCGA
Organism: Rhinoderma darwinii; assembly: GCF_050947455.1. Lineage (NCBI taxonomy): Eukaryota > Metazoa > Chordata > Amphibia > Anura > Rhinodermatidae > Rhinoderma > Rhinoderma darwinii. The sequence continues at coordinate 28,821 of NW_027461778.1, forward strand.
GTGCCCGGGACTCAATTCTTGATCCATCAGGATGGATCCGCGATGTCGCGTTTTCAATTTGAGGCGATTTTTAAGGCCGGCTTGAGGTATCTAGGTTTGCCGCCGGGCGATTTTGGTACACATTCATTTAGGATAGGTGCGGCAACTGAGGCGGATGCCTTGGGTTTGGATTCAGCGGCTATCATGAGTCTGGGTAGATGGCGCTCTAATAGCTATAAGTCATATGTGCGACCTGATCTGGTTTTAAAGATGGTGTAAGCTGGAAGTTTTCATAAGAAAGTGTCGCCCCCTCCCCTTCCCCCCCCCCCCTGTTTTCCTTCCTGTTACATGGAGTGTTATGTTAACCCTGCCGGTAATTTTCATTTGACCGGAATGTAGCTTAATTTCTTTGTTAGGGTTGCGGCGCCCCCAAGTGTGGATCTTGGGGCATTCGTATGTGCACTGGGCAGCGGTTCGAGCGGGTCGAAGGCCATTAGGTCCGAATTTGGGCCTCGCACAGGCCGACGTCCATTGGAGAGGTGTCCGGGGATTACGGTGGGTGCAGTTACTGCCAGAAGTAGTGGCAGTTACAAGGCACACGTACGGACCTGTTGTCCTAATCATCCATGCGGGTGGAAATTATATCGGCCAAGTGAAAATGGCGGAGTTATTGTCAATCATACGAACTGATTTGGCGCGTTTTCGGGATCTGTTCGCCCGTTGCGTGATAGTTTGGTCCGAAATAGTGGCGCGCACGGTGTGGCGAGGAGCGAGGAATATGGCAGCGTTGGAGAGAGTGCGCAGGTTAATTAATGTGCGGGTGTCGCGGTTCATTCGCTCTATAGGGGGGATCGGGTTGCGACACCAATCCCTGGAGGGGGATAATGCAGATCTGCTGGCGCCGGATGGAGTGCATCTGAATGATATCGGGCTCGATATCTTTTTACTGGATCTCTTGGATGGTGCCGAGAGAGGGTTGGCGTTGCTTGGTGGGGGTGGTCGGGGGACTGAGTAGGTTTCTCAGTTCCCCCTTCTTGGCGGAAAGTACGGCAGATGAAGACGGAGGTAGCACCCTACATGCCTGATGGAGACAGGGAGCATCGGCATTTCAGGAGGAGAGAAAATAAATAAATATATATATGTCTTCATGCCGATGGTTGTAAATAATAATAAAGCTGTGGCCACTTCCACATTTGCATAAAGAAGGTGTTGGTGTGTTAATTCAAAGAAGGATGGTTAAGGTCCTGGGCAGGTAAAGTGGATAATGGGTCCTTGCAGTCTTGTAGACACTGAAGCGCCTAGGGAGAGTGTCAGGGACTGCAAGGGGTTAAGAAAGGATGGAACGGTTTAAAATAATGCCCAGGATCAGGATTGGTCAACAAGGGGTAAGAGGGGCGTGGTTAAGAAGATATAGGGCAGAGGTTTGGAGCAGGAAGCCCTCTTACCTTCAAGCTGCAGTGGAAGAAACACCCGCCCTCCCTCCCCTGGTGGTTTTGGTTTTGTTTTTAAAAAAAAAAATTTTTCTACGGTTATATTCTTGTTCTGGCGTTTTTCTGGTTTTTTCGTAGATGTCACAGCTGGCGGAAAGTACGGCAGATGAAGACGGAGGTAGCACCCTACATGCCTGATGGAGACAGGGAGCATCGGCATTTCAGGAGGAGAGAAAATAAATAAATATATATATGTCTTCATGCCGATGGTTGTAAATAATAATAAAGCTGTGGCCACTTCCACATTTGCATAAAGAAGGTGTTGGTGTGTTAATTCAAAGAAGGATGGTTAAGGTCCTGGGCAGGTAAAGTGGATAATGGGTCCTTGCAGTCCAAGGTGTGAAGGAACAAGGGGTGGCTGTGGGCATGCACTTGCTGCCGCTGCCAGTGTTTATCTGCATGGCAGCAGGGCATTTGGGCGTTGCCAGGAAGGCGTTTTTATGTAGATTCCTCCTCTTTCAGCACTGCATTGTGGTGCAAGCAAAAGAAGCAAATCCTGTCTGGCTTCCTCTCCGGCCTTTATTCACCTCCCGTGTAGCTGTGAGTGTGTGAGCCTGCAGGGCCCCATGGAATTGCCTAGAAGTAGGCTGAATCGCTGCAAGGGCTGAACAGCAGTATCGGGCAGGCTCGGGCAACGCGCGGCCCGTTCGGGTTATCGCTTCTCGGCCTTTTGGCTAAGATCAAGTGTAGTATCTGTTCTTATCAGTTTAATATCTGATACGTCCCCTATCTGGGGACCATATATTAAATGGATTTTTAGAACAGGGAGATGGAAATAGAGCTTGCTCTGTCCACTCCACGCATTGACCTGGTATTGCAGTATTTCCAGGACCGGTGCACCCTTTCCTTATGTGTTGACTAAAAGCAGATTCCAAAAGTGTTTTTTGTCTTTGCTATTGTTTCTGTCTTTCTGAAGGGATCTCCCCTTTTAATCCCATTATTTCAACACCTGTTGGACAATGCATGAGTGATAATGAGCTCATTGATTAAATGCAATTAATGAATAGATTGCCACCTCTTGTTGTGTGTCGTCTGTGTTTCTGTGTTTCCGGCATTTCACATTGGAACACCTCATTCACCTTCCTTGTCTTCTCTCCGCCCTCCCTTTTAGGTAAGTTAAAGAGCTGCACCTGAGCCAGCCACTGATTGATTGATTGATTGATTGATTGATTGATTGATTGATTGATTGATTGATGCAGCACAACAGTCAAATAGTGGAGTGGAGTAGGGGAACAGCAAACAGCCAATAAAGCAGCCCGCCCGCTCGCCTGCCCGCCACAATGGACCTACCTGTGTACACTAGATGGATGTGATGGAATGTACTGTCGTCCCTACATTTCAAGAAGAAGTAAGAATTGCAGTTGCAACAAAGCCTTGCTTGCCTACAAAGAGAGCAGCAATTTGGATTTGTTACTATGTTACCTAGAAGAATAACAAACTGTGCAAGGATGGAGGTTGTAGGAGCAAGGAGAAGTTGTCTGTAAAGTTGGTGGATGCCTATTTTCCATTTTGCAGTCCCTTGTCTCCCTCTTGTGGCCTCCTGGAGGCAACTAGCTGTGCAAAAAAAAGACAGCCTGGCGGCCGGCTGTTGCAGTGTTGCCCTCTCAGGCAACACTGAGTGACTGACTGAGCCTCACCGTCTTATATAAAGTTCAGACGGAACTTTGCACGTGTCATAGTGGAGCCCTCAGGATTCCAGAGCCAGCTTTCTGACATCATAATGGGGCCTCAGAGATAAAAGCCTGGGCCCAGGCAGTGTTGGTCAGTGCTGCTCAGCAGGCAGCACTGGACTGGACTGGATTACAGCTGATACAAGGTGTGAAGGAACAAGGGGTGGCTGTGGGCATGCACTTGCTGCCGCTGCCAGTGTTTATCTGCATGGCAGCAGGGCATTTGGGCGTTGCCAGGAAGGCGTTTTTATGTAGATTCCTCCTCTTTCAGCACTGCATTGTGGTGCAAGCAAAAGAAGCAAATCCTGTCTGGCTTCCTCTCCGGCCTTTATTCACCTCCCGTGTAGCTGTGAGTGTGTGAGCCTGCAGGGCCCCATGGAATTGCCTAGAAGTAGGCTGAATCGCTGCAAGGGCTGAACAGCAGTATCGGGCAGGCTCGGGCAACGCGCGGCCCGTTCGGGTTATCGCTTCTCGGCCTTTTGGCTAAGATCAAGTGTAGTATCTGTTCTTATCAGTTTAATATCTGATACGTCCCCTATCTGGGGACCATATATTAAATGGATTTTTAGAACAGGGAGATGGAAATAGAGCTTGCTCTGTCCACTCCACGCATTGACCTGGTATTGCAGTATTTCCAGGACCGGTGCACCCTTTCCTTATGTGTTGACTAAAAGCAGATTCCAAAAGTGTTTTTTGTCTTTGCTATTGTTTCTGTCTTTCTGAAGGGATCTCCCCTTTTAATCCCATTATTTCAACACCTGTTGGACAATGCATGAGTGATAATGAGCTCATTGATTAAATGCAATTAATGAATAGATTGCCACCTCTTGTTGTGTGTCGTCTGTGTTTCTGTGTTTCCGGCATTTCACATTGGAACACCTCATTCACCTTCCTTGTCTTCTCTCCGCCCTCCCTTTTAGGTAAGTTAAAGAGCTGCACCTGAGCCAGCCACTGATTGATTGATTGATTGATTGATTGATTGATTGATTGATTGATTGATGCAGCACAACAGTCAAATAGTGGAGTGGAGTAGGGGAACAGCAAACAGCCAATAAAGCAGCCCGCCCGCTCGCCTGCCCGCCACAATGGACCTACCTGTGTACACTAGATGGATGTGATGGAATGTACTGTCGTCCCTACATTTCAAGAAGAAGTAAGAATTGCAGTTGCAACAAAGCCTTGCTTGCCTACAAAGAGAGCAGCAATTTGGATTTGTTACTATGTTACCTAGAAGAATAACAAACTGTGCAAGGATGGAGGTTGTAGGAGCAAGGAGAAGTTGTCTGTAAAGTTGGTGGATGCCTATTTTCCATTTTGCAGTCCCTTGTCTCCCTCTTGTGGCCTCCTGGAGGCAACTAGCTGTGCAAAAAAAAGACAGCCTGGCGGCCGGCTGTTGCAGTGTTGCCCTCTCAGGCAACACTGAGTGACTGACTGAGCCTCACCGTCTTATATAAAGTTCAGACGGAACTTTGCACGTGTCATAGTGGAGCCCTCAGGATTCCAGAGCCAGCTTTCTGACATCATAATGGGGCCTCAGAGATAAAAGCCTGGGCCCAGGCAGTGTTGGTCAGTGCTGCTCAGCAGGCAGCACTGGACTGGACTGGATTACAGCTGATACAAGGTGTGAAGGAACAAGGGGTGGCTGTGGGCATGCACTTGCTGCCGCTGCCAGTGTTTATCTGCATGGCAGCAGGGCATTTGGGCGTTGCCAGGAAGGCGTTTTTATGTAGATTCCTCCTCTTTCAGCACTGCATTGTGGTGCAAGCAAAAGAAGCAAATCCTGTCTGGCTTCCTCTCCGGCCTTTATTCACCTCCCGTGTAGCTGTGAGTGTGTGAGCCTGCAGGGCCCCATGGAATTGCCTAGAAGTAGGCTGAATCGCTGCAAGGGCTGAACAGCAGTATCAGGCAGGCTCGGGCAACGCGCGGCCCGTTCGGGTTATCGCTTCTCGGCCTTTTGGCTAAGATCAAGTGTAGTATCTGTTCTTATCAGTTTAATATCTGATATGTCCCCTATCTGGGGACCATATATTAAATGGATTTTTAGAACAGGGAGATGGAAATAGAGCTTGCTCTGTCCACTCCACGCATTGACCTGGTATTGCAGTATTTCCAGGACCGGTGCACCCTTTCCTTATGTGTTGACTAAAAGCAGATTCCAAAAGTGTTTTTTGTCTTTGCTATTGTTTCTGTCTTTCTGAAGGGATCTCCCCTTTTAATCCCATTATTTCAACACCTGTTGGACAATGCATGAGTGATAATGAGCTCATTGATTAAATGCAATTAATGAATAGATTGCCACCTCTTGTTGTGTGTCGTCTGTGTTTCTGTGTTTCCGGCATTTCACATTGGAACACCTCATTCACCTTCCTTGTCTTCTCTCCGCCCTCCCTTTTAGGTAAGTTAAAGAGCTGCACCTGAGCCAGCCACTGATTGATTGATTGATTGATTGATTGATTGATTGATTGATTGATTGATTGATTGATTGATGCAGCACAACAGTCAAATAGTGGAGTGGAGTAGGGGAACAGCAAACAGCCAATAAAGCAGCCCGCCCGCTCGCCTGCCCGCCACAATGGACCTACCTGTGTACACTAGATGGATGTGATGGAATGTACTGTCGTCCCTACATTTCAAGAAGAAGTAAGAATTGCAGTTGCAACAAAGCCTTGCTTGCCTACAAAGAGAGCAGCAATTTGGATTTGTTACTATGTTACCTAGAAGAATAACAAACTGTGCAAGGATGGAGGTTGTAGGAGCAAGGAGAAGTTGTCTGTAAAGTTGGTGGATGCCTATTTTCCATTTTGCAGTCCCTTGTCTCCCTCTTGTGGCCTCCTGGAGGCAACTAGCTGTGCAAAAAAAAGACAGCCTGGCGGCCGGCTGTTGCAGTGTTGCCCTCTCAGGCAACACTGAGTGACTGACTGAGCCTCACCGTCTTATATAAAGTTCAGACGGAACTTTGCACGTGTCATAGTGGAGCCCTCAGGATTCCAGAGCCAGCTTTCTGACATCATAATGGGGCCTCAGAGATAAAAGCCTGGGCCCAGGCAGTGTTGGTCAGTGCTGCTCAGCAGGCAGCACTGGACTGGACTGGATTACAGCTGATACAAGGTGTGAAGGAACAAGGGGTGGCTGTGGGCATGCACTTGCTGCCGCTGCCAGTGTTTATCTGCATGGCAGCAGGGCATTTGGGCGTTGCCAGGAAGGCGTTTTTATGTAGATTCCTCCTCTTTCAGCACTGCATTGTGGTGCAAGCAAAAGAAGCAAATCCTGTCTGGCTTCCTCTCCGGCCTTTATTCACCTCCCGTGTAGCTGTGAGTGTGTGAGCCTGCAGGGCCCCATGGAATTGCCTAGAAGTAGGCTGAATCGCTGCAAGGGCTGAACAGCAGTATCGGGCAGGCTCGGGCAACGCGCGGCCCGTTCGGGTTATCGCTTCTCGGCCTTTTGGCTAAGATCAAGTGTAGTATCTGTTCTTATCAGTTTAATATCTGATACGTCCCCTATCTGGGGACCATATATTAAATGGATTTTTAGAACAGGGAGATGGAAATAGAGCTTGCTCTGTCCACTCCACGCATTGACCTGGTATTGCAGTATTTCCAGGACCGGTGCACCCTTTCCTTATGTGTTGACTAAAAGCAGATTCCAAAAGTGTTTTTTGTCTTTGCTATTGTTTCTGTCTTTCTGAAGGGATCTCCCCTTTTAATCCCATTATTTCAACACCTGTTGGACAATGCATGAGTGATAATGAGCTCATTGATTAAATGCAATTAATGAATAGATTGCCACCTCTTGTTGTGTGTCGTCTGTGTTTCTGTGTTTCCGGCATTTCACATTGGAACACCTCATTCACCTTCCTTGTCTTCTCTCCGCCCTCCCTTTTAGGTAAGTTAAAGAGCTGCACCTGAGCCAGCCACTGATTGATTGATTGATTGATTGATTGATTGATTGATGCAGCACAACAGTCAAATAGTGGAGTGGAGTAGGGGAACAGCAAACAGCCAATAAAGCAGCCCGCCCGCTCGCCTGCCCGCCACAATGGACCTACCTGTGTACACTAGATGGATGTGATGGAATGTACTGTCGTCCCTACATTTCAAGAAGAAGTAAGAATTGCAGTTGAAACAAAGCCTTGCTTGCCTACAAAGAGAGCAGCAATTTGGATTTGTTACTATGTTACCTAGAAGAATAACAAACTGTGCAAGGATGGAGGTTGTAGGAGCAAGGAGAAGTTGTCTGTAAAGTTGGTGGATGCCTATTTTCCATTTTGCAGTCCCTTGTCTCCCTCTTGTGGCCTCCTGGAGGCAACTAGCTGTGCAAAAAAAAGACAGCCTGGCGGCCGGCTGTTGCAGTGTTGCCCTCTCAGGCAACACTGAGTGACTGACTGAGCCTCACCGTCTTATATAAAGTTCAGACGGAACTTTGCACGTGTCATAGTGGAGCCCTCAGGATTCCAGAGCCAGCTTTCTGACATCATAATGGGGCCTCAGAGATAAAAGCCTGGGCCCAGGCAGTGTTGGTCAGTGCTGCTCAGCAGGCAGCACTGGACTGGACTGGATTACAGCTGATACAAGGTGTGAAGGAACAAGGGGTGGCTGTGGGCATGCACTTGCTGCCGCTGCCAGTGTTTATCTGCATGGCAGCAGGGCATTTGGGCGTTGCCAGGAAGGCGTTTTTATGTAGATTCCTCCTCTTTCAGCACTGCATTGTGGTGCAAGCAAAAGAAGCAAATCCTGTCTGGCTTCCTCTCCGGCCTTTATTCACCTCCCGTGTAGCTGTGAGTGTGTGAGCCTGCAGGGCCCCATGGAATTGCCTAGAAGTAGGCTGAATCGCTGCAAGGGCTGAACAGCAGTATCGGGCAGGCTCGGGCAACGCGCGGCCCGTTCGGGTTATCGCTTCTCGGCCTTTTGGCTAAGATCAAGTGTAGTATCTGTTCTTATCAGTTTAATATCTGATACGTCCCCTATCTGGGGACCATATATTAAATGGATTTTTAGAACAGGGAGATGGAAATAGAGCTTGCTCTGTCCACTCCACGCATTGACCTGGTATTGCAGTATTTCCAGGACCGGTGCACCCTTTCCTTATGTGTTGACTAAAAGCAGATTCCAAAAGTGTTTTTTGTCTTTGCTATTGTTTCTGTCTTTCTGAAGGGATCTCCCCTTTTAATCCCATTATTTCAACACCTGTTGGACAATGCATGAGTGATAATGAGCTCATTGATTAAATGCAATTAATGAATAGATTGCCACCTCTTGTTGTGTGTCGTCTGTGTTTCTGTGTTTCCGGCATTTCACATTGGAACACCTCATTCACCTTCCTTGTCTTCTCTCCGCCCTCCCTTTTAGGTAAGTTAAAGAGCTGCACCTGAGCCAGCCACTGATTGATTGATTGATTGATTGATTGATTGATTGATTGATTGATTGATTGATTGATTGATTGATGCAGCACAACAGTCAAATAGTGGAGTGGAGTAGGGGAACAGCAAACAGCCAATAAAGCAGCCCGCCCGCTCGCCTGCCCGCCACAATGGACCTACCTGTGTACACTAGATGGATGTGATGGAATGTACTGTCGTCCCTACATTTCAAGAAGAAGTAAGAATTGCAGTTGCAACAAAGCCTTGCTTGCCTACAAAGAGAGCAGCAATTTGGATTTGTTACTATGTTACCTAGAAGAATAACAAACTGTGCAAGGATGGAGGTTGTAGGAGCAAGGAGAAGTTGTCTGTAAAGTTGGTGGATGCCTATTTTCCATTTTGCAGTCCCTTGTCTCCCTCTTGTGGCCTCCTGGAGGCAACTAGCTGTGCAAAAAAAAGACAGCCTGGCGGCCGGCTGTTGCAGTGTTGCCCTCTCAGGCAACACTGAGTGACTGACTGAGCCTCACCGTCTTATATAAAGTTCAGACGGAACTTTGCACGTGTCATAGTGGAGCCCTCAGGATTCCAGAGCCAGCTTTCTGACATCATAATGGGGCCTCAGAGATAAAAGCCTGGGCCCAGGCAGTGTTGGTCAGTGCTGCTCAGCAGGCAGCACTGGACTGGACTGGATTACAGCTGATACAAGGTGTGAAGGAACAAGGGGTGGCTGTGGGCATGCACTTGCTGCCGCTGCCAGTGTTTATCTGCATGGCAGCAGGGCATTTGGGCGTTGCCAGGAAGGCGTTTTTATGTAGATTCCTCCTCTTTCAGCACTGCATTGTGGTGCAAGCAAAAGAAGCAAATCCTGTCTGGCTTCCTCTCCGGCCTTTATTCACCTCCCGTGTAGCTGTGAGTGTGTGAGCCTGCAGGGCCCCATGGAATTGCCTAGAAGTAGGCTGAATCGCTGCAAGGGCTGAACAGCAGTATCGGGCAGGCTCGGGCAACGCGCGGCCCGTTCGGGTTATCGCTTCTCGGCCTTTTGGCTAAGATCAAGTGTAGTATCTGTTCTTATCAGTTTAATATCTGATACGTCCCCTATCTGGGGACCATATATTAAATGGATTTTTAGAACAGGGAGATGGAAATAGAGCTTGCTCTGTCCACTCCACGCATTGACCTGGTATTGCAGTATTTCCAGGACCGGTGCACCCTTTCCTTATGTGTTGACTAAAAGCAGATTCCAAAAGTGTTTTTTGTCTTTGCTATTGTTTCTGTCTTTCTGAAGGGATCTCCCCTTTTAATCCCATTATTTCAACACCTGTTGGACAATGCATGAGTGATAATGAGCTCATTGATTAAATGCAATTAATGAATAGATTGCCACCTCTTGTTGTGTGTCGTCTGTGTTTCTGTGTTTCCGGCATTTCACATTGGAACACCTCATTCACCTTCCTTGTCTTCTCTCCGCCCTCCCTTTTAGGTAAGTTAAAGAGCTGCACCTGAGCCAGCCACTGATTGATTGATTGATTGATTGATTGATTGATTGATTGATTGATTGATTGATTGATTGATTGATTGATGCAGCACAACAGTCAAATAGTGGAGTGGAGTAGGGGAACAGCAAACAGCCAATAAAGCAGCCCGCCCGCTCGCCTGCCCGCCACAATGGACCTACCTGTGTACACTAGATGGATGTGATGGAATGTACTGTCGTCCCTACATTTCAAGAAGAAGTAAGAATTGCAGTTGCAACAAAGCCTTGCTTGCCTACAAAGAGAGCAGCAATTTGGATTTGTTACTATGTTACCTAGAAGAATAACAAACTGTGCAAGGATGGAGGTTGTTGGAGCAAGGAGAAGTTGTCTGTAAAGTTGGTGGATGCCTATTTTCCATTTTGCAGTCCCTTGTCTCCCTCTTGTGGCCTCCTGGAGGCAACTAGCTGTGCAAAAAAAAGACAGCCTGGCGGCCGGCTGTTGCAGTGTTGCCCTCTCAGGCAACACTGAGTGACTGACTGAGCCTCACCGTCTTATATAAAGTTCAGACGGAACTTTGCACGTGTCATAGTGGAGCCCTCAGGATTCCAGAGCCAGCTTTCTGACATCATAATGGGGCCTCAGAGATAAAAGCCTGGGCCCAGGCAGTGTTGGTCAGTGCTGCTCAGCAGGCAGCACTGGACTGGACTGGATTACAGCTGATACAAGGTGTGAAGGAACAAGGGGTGGCTGTGGGCATGCACTTGCTGCCGCTGCCAGTGTTTATCTGCATGGCAGCAGGGCATTTGGGCGTTGCCAGGAAGGCGTTTTTATGTAGATTCCTCCTCTTTCAGCACTGCATTGTGGTGCAAGCAAAAGAAGCAAATCCTGTCTGGCTTCCTCTCCGGCCTTTATTCACCTCCCGTGTAGCTGTGAGTGTGTGAGCCTGCAGGGCCCCATGGAATTGCCTAGAAGTAGGCTGAATCGCTGCAAGGGCTGAACAGCAGTATCGGGCAGGATCGGGCAACGCGCGGCCCGTTCGGGTTATCGCTTCTCGGCCTTTTGGCTAAGATCAAGTGTAGTATCTGTTCTTATCAGTTTAATATCTGATACGTCCCCTATCTGGGGACCATATATTAAATGGATTTTTAGAACAGGGAGATGGAAATAGAGCTTGCTCTGTCCACTCCACGCATTGACCTGGTATTGCAGTATTTCCAGGACCGGTGCACCCTTTCCTTATGTGTTGACTAAAAGCAGATTCCAAAAGTGTTTTTTGTCTTTGCTATTGTTTCTGTCTTTCTGAAGGGATCTCCCCTTTTAATCCCATTATTTCAACACCTGTTGGACAATGCATGAGTGATAATGAGCTCATTGATTAAATGCAATTAATGAATAGATTGCCACCTCTTGTTGTGTGTCGTCTGTGTTTCTGTGTTTCCGGCATTTCACATTGGAACACCTCATTCACCTTCCTTGTCTTCTCTCCGCCCTCCCTTTTAGGTAAGTTAAAGAGCTGCACCTGAGCCAGCCACTGATTGATTGATTGATTGATTGATTGATTGATTGATTGATTGATGCAGCACAACAGTCAAATAGTGGAGTGGAGTAGGGGAACAGCAAACAGCCAATAAAGCAGCCCGCCCGCTCGCCTGCCCGCCACAATGGACCTACCTGTGTACACTAGATGGATGTGATGGAATGTACTGTCGTCCCTACATTTCAAGAAGAAGTAAGAATTGCAGTTGCAACAAAGCCTTGCTTGCCTACAAAGAGAGCAGCAATTTGGATTTGTTACTATGTTACCTAGAAGAATAACAAACTGTGCAAGGATGGAGGTTGTAGGAGCAAGGAGAAGTTGTCTGTAAAGTTGGTGGATGCCTATTTTCCATTTTGCAGTCCCTTGTCTCCCTCTTGTGGCCTCCTGGAGGCAACTAGCTGTGCAAAAAAAAGACAGCCTGGCGGCCGGCTGTTGCAGTGTTGCCCTCTCAGGCAACACTGAGTGACTGACTGAGCCTCACCGTCTTATATAAAGTTCAGACGGAACTTTGCACGTGTCATAGTGGAGCCCTCAGGATTCCAGAGCCAGCTTTCTGACATCATAATGGGGCCTCAGAGATAAAAGCCTGGGCCCAGGCAGTGTTGGTCAGTGCTGCTCAGCAGGCAGCACTGGACTGGACTGGATTACAGCTGATACAAGGTGTGAAGGAACAAGGGGTGGCTGTGGGCATGCACTTGCTGCCGCTGCCAGTGTTTATCTGCATGGCAGCAGGGCATTTGGGCGTTGCCAGGAAGGCGTTTTTATGTAGATTCCTCCTCTTTCAGCACTGCATTGTGGTGCAAGCAAAAGAAGCAAATCCTGTCTGGCTTCCTCTCCGGCCTTTATTCACCTCCCGTGTAGCTGTGAGTGTGTGAGCCTGCAGGGCCCCATGGAATTGCCTAGAAGTAGGCTGAATCGCTGCAAGGGCTAAACAGCAGTATCGGGCAGGCTCGGGCAACGCGCGGCCCGTTCGGGTTATCGCTTCTCGGCCTTTTGGCTAAGATCAAGTGTAGTATCTGTTCTTATCAGTTTAATATCTGATACGTCCCCTATCTGGGGACCATATATTAAATGGATTTTTAGAACAGGGAGATGGAAATAGAGCTTGCTCTGTCCACTCCACGCATTGACCTGGTATTGCAGTATTTCCAGGACCGGTGCACCCTTTCCTTATGTGTTGACTAAAAGCAGATTCCAAAAGTGTTTTTTGTCTTTGCTATTGTTTCTGTCTTTCTGAAGGGATCTCCCCTTTTAATCCCATTATTTCAACACCTGTTGGACAATGCATGAGTGATAATGAGCTCATTGATTAAATGCAATTAATGAATAGATTGCCACCTCTTGTTGTGTGTCGTCTGTGTTTCTGTGTTTCCGGCATTTCACATTGGAACACCTCATTCACCTTCCTTGTCTTCTCTCCGCCCTCCCTTTTAGGTAAGTTAAAGAGCTGCACCTGAGCCAGCCACTGATTGATTGATTGATTGATTGATTGATTGATTGATTGATTGATTGATTGATTGATTGATGCAGCACAACAGTCAAATCGTGGAGTGGAGTAGGGGAACAGCAAACAGCCAATAAAGCAGCCCGCCCGCTCGCCTGCCCGCCACAATGGACCTACCTGTGTACACTAGATGGATGTGATGGAATGTACTGTCGTCCCTACATTTCAAGAAGAAGTAAGAATTGCAGTTGCAACAAAGCCTTGCTTGCCTACAAAGAGAGCAGCAATTTGGATTTGTTACTATGTTACCTAGAAGAATAACAAACTGTGCAAGGATGGAGGTTGTAGGAGCAAGGAGAAGTTGTCTGTAAAGTTGGTGGATGCCTATTTTCCATTTTGCAGTCCCTTGTCTCCCTCTTGTGGCCTCCTGGAGGCAACTAGCTGTGCAAAAAAAAGACAGCCTGGCGGCCGGCTGTTGCAGTGTTGCCCTCTCAGGCAACACTGAGTGACTGACTGAGCCTCACCGTCTTATATAAAGTTCAGACGGAACTTTGCACGTGTCATAGTGGAGCCCTCAGGATTCCAGAGCCAGCTTTCTGACATCATAATGGGGCCTCAGAGATAAAAGCCTGGGCCCAGGCAGTGTTGGTCAGTGCTGCTCAGCAGGCAGCACTGGACTGGACTGGATTACAGCTGATACAAGGTGTGAAGGAACAAGGGGTGGCTGTGGGCATGCACTTGCTGCCGCTGCCAGTGTTTATCTGCATGGCAGCAGGGCATTTGGGCGTTGCCAGGAAGGCGTTTTTATGTAGATTCCTCCTCTTTCAGCACTGCATTGTGGTGCAAGCAAAAGAAGCAAATCCTGTCTGGCTTCCTCTCCGGCCTTTATTCACCTCCCGTGTAGCTGTGAGTGTGTGAGCCTGCAGGGCCCCATGGAATTGCCTAGAAGTAGGCTGAATCGCTGCAAGGGCTGAACAGCAGTATCGGGCAGGCTCGGGCAACGCGCGGCCCGTTCGGGTTATCGCTTCTCGGCCTTTTGGCTAAGATCAAGTGTAGTATCTGTTCTTATCAGTTTAATATCTGATACGTCCCCTATCTGGGGACCATATATTAAATGGATTTTTAGAACAGGGAGATGGAAATAGAGCTTGCTCTGTCCACTCCACGCATTGACCTGGTATTGCAGTATTTCCAGGACCGGTGCACCCTTTCCTTATGTGTTGACTAAAAGCAGATTCCAAAAGTGTTTTTTGTCTTTGCTATTGTTTCTGTCTTTCTGAAGGGATCTCCCCTTTTAATCCCATTATTTCAACACCTGTTGGACAATGCATGAGTGATAATGAGCTCATTGATTAAATGCAATTAATGAATAGATTGCCACCTCTTGTTGTGTGTCGTCTGTGTTTCTGTGTTTCCGGCATTTCACATTGGAACACCTCATTCACCTTCCTTGTCTTCTCTCCGCCCTCCCTTTTAGGTAAGTTAAAGAGCTGCACCTGAGCCAGCCACTGATTGATTGATTGATTGATTGATTGATTGATTGATTGATTGATGCAGCACAACAGTCAAATAGTGGAGTGGAGTAGGGGAACAGCAAACAGCCAATAAAGCAGCCCGCCCGCTCGCCTGCCCGCCACAATGGACCTACCTGTGTACACTAGATGGATGTGATGGAATGTACTGTCGTCCCTACATTTCAAGAAGAAGTAAGAATTGCAGTTGCAACAAAGCCTTGCTTGCCTACAAAGAGAGCAGCAATTTGGATTTGTTACTATGTTACCTAGAAGAATAACAAACTGTGCAAGGATGGAGGTTGTAGGAGCAAGGAGAAGTTGTCTGTAAAGTTGGTGGATGCCTATTTTCCATTTTGCAGTCCCTTGTCTCCCTCTTGTGGCCTCCTGGAGGCAACTAGCTGTGCAAAAAAAAGACAGCCTGGCGGCCGGCTGTTGCAGTGTTGCCCTCTCAGGCAACACTGAGTGACTGACTGAGCCTCACCGTCTTATATAAAGTTCAGACGGAACTTTGCACGTGTCATAGTGGAGCCCTCAGGATTCCAGAGCCAGCTTTCTGACATCATAATGGGGCCTCAGAGATAAAAGCCTGGGCCCAGGCAGTGTTGGTCAGTGCTGCTCAGCAGGCAGCACTGGACTGGACTGGATTACAGCTGATACAAGGTGTGAAGGAACAAGGGGTGGCTGTGGGCATGCACTTGCTGCCGCTGCCAGTGTTTATCTGCATGGCAGCAGGGCATTTGGGCGTTGCCAGGAAGGCGTTTTTATGTAGATTCCTCCTCTTTCAGCACTGCATTGTGGTGCAAGCAAAAGAAGCAAATCCTGTCTGGCTTCCTCTCCGGCCTTTATTCACCTCCCGTGTAGCTGTGAGTGTGTGAGCCTGCAGGGCCCCATGGAATTGCCTAGAAGTAGGCTGAATCGCTGCAAGGGCTGAACAGCAGTATCGGGCAGGCTCGGGCAACGCGCGGCCCGTTCGGGTTATCGCTTCTCGGCCTTTTGGCTAAGATCAAGTGTAGTATCTGTTCTTATCAGTTTAATATCTGATACGTCCCCTATCTGGGGACCATATATTAAATGGATTTTTAGAACAGGGAGATGGAAATAGAGCTTGCTCTGTCCACTCCACGCATTGACCTGGTATTGCAGTATTTCCAGGACCGGTGCACCCTTTCCTTATGTGTTGACTAAAAGCAGATTCCAAAAGTGTTTTTTGTCTTTGCTATTGTTTCTGTCTTTCTGAAGGGATCTCCCCTTTTAATCCCACTATTTCAACACCTGTTGGACAATGCATGAGTGATAATGAGCTCATTGATTAAATGCAATTAATGAATAGATTGCCACCTCTTGTTGTGTGTCGTCTGTGTTTCTGTGTTTCCGGCATTTCACATTGGAACACCTCATTCACCTTCCTTGTCTTCTCTCCGCCCTCCCTTTTAGGTAAGTTAAAGAGCTGCACCTGAGCCAGCCACTGATTGATTGATTGATTGATTGATTGATTGATTGATTGATTGATTGATGCAGCACAACAGTCAAATAGTGGAGTGGAGTAGGGGAACAGCAAACAGCCAATAAAGCAGCCCGCCCGCTCGCCTGCCCGCCACAATGGACCTACCTGTGTACACTAGATGGATGTGATGGAATGTACTGTCGTCCCTACATTTCAAGAAGAAGTAAGAATTGCAGTTGCAACAAAGCCTTGCTTGCCTACAAAGAGAGCAGCAATTTGGATTTGTTACTATGTTACCTAGAAGAATAACAAACTGTGCAAGGATGGAGGTTGTAGGAGCAAGGAGAAGTTGTCTGTAAAGTTGGTGGATGCCTATTTTCCATTTTGCAGTCCCTTGTCTCCCTCTTGTGGCCTCCTGGAGGCAACTAGCTGTGCAAAAAAAAGACAGCCTGGCGGCCGGCTGTTGCAGTGTTGCCCTCTCAGGCAACACTGAGTGACTGACTGAGCCTCACCGTCTTATATAAAGTTCAGACGGAACTTTGCACGTGTCATAGTGGAGCCCTCAGGATTCCAGAGCCAGCTTTCTGACATCATAATGGGGCCTCAGAGATAAAAGCCTGGGCCCAGGCAGTGTTGGTCAGTGCTGCTCAGCAGGCAGCACTGGACTGGACTGGATTACAGCTGATACAAGGTGTGAAGGAACAAGGGGTGGCTGTGGGCATGCACTTGCTGCCGCTGCCAGTGTTTATCTGCATGGCAGCAGGGCATTTGGGCGTTGCCAGGAAGGCGTTTTTATGTAGATTCCTCCTCTTTCAGCACTGCATTGTGGTGCAAGCAAAAGAAGCAAATCCTGTCTGGCTTCCTCTCCGGCCTTTATTCACCTCCCGTGTAGCTGTGAGTGTGTGAGCCTGCAGGGCCCCATGGAATTGCCTAGAAGTAGGCTGAATCGCTGCAAGGGCTGAACAGCAGTATCGGGCAGGCTCGGGCAACGCGCGGCCCGTTCGGGTTATCGCTTCTCGGCCTTTTGGCTAAGATCAAGTGTAGTATCTGTTCTTATCAGTTTAATATCTGATACGTCCCCTATCTGGGGACCATATATTAAATGGATTTTTAGAACAGGGAGATGGAAATAGAGCTTGCTCTGTCCACTCCACGCATTGACCTGGTATTGCAGTATTCCCAGGACCGGTGCACCCTTTCCTTATGTGTTGACTAAAAGCAGATTCCAAAAGTGTTTTTTGTCTTTGCTATTGTTTCTGTCTTTCTGAAGGGATCTCCCCTTTTAATCCCATTATTTCAACACCTGTTGGACAATGCATGAGTGATAATGAGCTCATTGATTAAATGCAATTAATGAATAGATTGCCACCTCTTGTTGTGTGTCGTCTGTGTTTCTGTGTTTCCGGCATTTCACATTGGAACACCTCATTCACCTTCCTTGTCTTCTCTCCGCCCTCCCTTTTAGGTAAGTTAAAGAGCTGCACCTGAGCCAGCCACTGATTGATTGATTGATTGATTGATTGATTGATTGATTGATTGATTGATTGATTGATTGATTGATGCAGCACAACAGTCAAATAGTGGAGTGGAGTAGGGGAACAGCAAACAGCCAATAAAGCAGCCCGCCCGCTCGCCTGCCCGCCACAATGGACCTACCTGTGTACACTAGATGGATGTGATGGAATGTACTGTCGTCCCTACATTTCAAGAAGAAGTAAGAATTGCAGTTGCAACAAAGCCTTGCTTGCCTACAAAGAGAGCAGCAATTTGGATTTGTTACTATGTTACCTAGAAGAATAACAAACTGTGCAAGGATGGAGGTTGTAGGAGCAAGGAGAAGTTGTCTGTAAAGTTGGTGGATGCCTATTTTCCATTTTGCAGTCCCTTGTCTCCCTCTTGTGGCCTCCTGGAGGCAACTAGCTGTGCAAAAAAAAGACAGCCTGGCGGCCGGCTGTTGCAGTGTTGCCCTCTCAGGCAACACTGAGTGACTGACTGAGCCTCACCGTCTTATATAAAGTTCAGACGGAACTTTGCACGTGTCATAGTGGAGCCCTCAGGATTCCAGAGCCAGCTTTCTGACATCATAATGGGGCCTCAGAGATAAAAGCCTGGGCCCAGGCAGTGTTGGTCAGTGCTGCTCAGCAGGCAGCACTGGACTGGACTGGATTACAGCTGATACAAGGTGTGAAGGAACAAGGGGTGGCTGTGGGCATGCACTTGCTGCCGCTGCCAGTGTTTATCTGCATGGCAGCAGGGCATTTGGGCGTTGCCAGGAAGGCGTTTTTATGTAGATTCCTCCTCTTTCAGCACTGCATTGTGGTGCAAGCAAAAGAAGCAAATCCTGTCTGGCTTCCTCTCCGGCCTTTATTCACCTCCCGTGTAGCTGTGAGTGTGTGAGCCTGCAGGGCCCCATGGAATTGCCTAGAAGTAGGCTGAATCGCTGCAAGGGCTGAACAGCAGTATCGGGCAGGCTCGGGCAACGCGCGGCCCGTTCGGGTTATCGCTTCTCGGCCTTTTGGCTAAGATCAAGTGTAGTATCTGTTCTTATCAGTTTAATATCTGATACGTCCCCTATCTGGGGACCATATATTAAATGGATTTTTAGAACAGGGAGATGGAAATAGAGCTTGCTCTGTCCACTCCACGCATTGACCTGGTATTGCAGTATTCCCAGGACCGGTGCACCCTTTCCTTATGTGTTGACTAAAAGCAGATTCCAAAAGTGTTTTTTGTCTTTGCTATTGTTTCTGTCTTTCTGAAGGGATCTCCCCTTTTAATCCCATTATTTCAACACCTGTTGGACAATGCATGAGTGATAATGAGCTCATTGATTAAATGCAATTAATGAATAGATTGCCACCTCTTGTTGTGTGTCGTCTGTGTTTCCGGCATTTCACATTGGAACACCTCATTCACCTTCCTTGTCTTCTCTCCGCCCTCCCTTTTAGGTAAGTTAAAGAGCTGCACCTGAGCCAGCCACTGATTGATTGATTGATTGATTGATTGATTGATTGATTGATTGATGCAGCACAACAGTCAAATAGTGGAGTGGAGTAGGGGAACAGCAAACAGCCAATAAAGCAGCCCGCCCGCTCGCCTGCCCGCCACAATGGACCTACCTGTGTACACTAGATGGATGTGATGGAATGTACTGTCGTCCCTACATTTCAAGAAGAAGTAAGAATTGCAGTTGCAACAAAGCCTTGCTTGCCTACAAAGAGAGCAGCAATTTGGATTTGTTACTATGTTACCTAGAAGAATAACAAACTGTGCAAGGATGGAGGTTGTAGGAGCAAGGAGAAGTTGTCTGTAAAGTTGGTGGATGCCTATTTTCCATTTTGCACTCCCTTGTCTCCCTCTTGTGGCCTCCTGGAGGCAACTAGCTGTGCAAAAAAAAGACAGCCTGGCGGCCGGCTGTTGCAGTGTTGCCCTCTCAGGCAACACTGAGTGACTGACTGAGCCTCACCATCTTATATAAAGTTCAGACGGAACTTTGCACGTGTCATAGTGGAGCCCTCAGGATTCCAGAGCCAGCTTTCTGACATCATAATGGGGCCTCAGAGATAAAAGCCTGGGCCCAGGCAGTGTTGGTCAGTGCTGCTCAGCAGGCAGCACTGGATTGGACTGGATTACAGCTGATACAAGGTGTGAAGGAACAAGGGGTGGCTGTGGGCATGCACTTGCTGCCGCTGCCAGTGTTTATCTGCATGGCAGCAGGGCATTTGGGCGTTGCCAGGAAGGCATTTTTATGTAGATTCCTCCTCTTTCAGCACTGCATTGTGGTGCAAGCAAAAGAAGCAAATCCTGTCTGGCTTCCTCTCCGGCCTTTATTCACCTCCCGTGTAGCTGTGAGTGTGTGAGCCTGCAGGGCCCCATGGAATTGCCTAGAAGTAGGCTGAATCGCTGCAAGGGCTGAACAGCAGTATCGGGCAGGCTCGGGCAACGCGCGGCCCGTTCGGGTTATCGCTTCTCGGCCTTTTGGCTAAGATCAAGTGTAGTATCTGTTCTTATCAGTTTAATATCTGATACGTCCCCTATCTGGGGACCATATATTAAATGGATTTTTAGAACAGGGAGATGGAAATAGAGCTTGCTCTGTCCACTCCACGCATTGACCTGGTATTGCAGTATTTCCAGGACCGGTGCACCCTTTCCTTATGTGTTGACTAAAAGCAGATTCCAAAAGTGTTTTTTGTCTTTGCTATTGTTTCTGTCTTTCTGAAGGGATCTCCCCTTTTAATCCCATTATTTCAACACCTGTTGGACAATGCATGAGTGATAATGAGCTCATTGATTAAATGCAATTAATGAATAGATTGCCACCTCTTGTTGTGTGTCGTCTGTGTTTCTGTGTTTCCGGCATTTCACATTGGAACACCTCATTCACCTTCCTTGTCTTCTCTCCGCCCTCCCTTTTAGGTAAGTTAAAGAGCTGCACCTGAGCCAGCCACTGATTGATTGATTGATTGATTGATTGATTGATTGATTGATTGATTGATTGATTGATTGATGCAGCACAACAGTCAAATAGTGGAGTGGAGTAGGGGAACAGCAAACAGCCAATAAAGCAGCCCGCCCGCTCGCCTGCCCGCCACAATGGACCTACCTGTGTACACTAGATGGATGTGATGGAATGTACTGTCGTCCCTACATTTCAAGAAGAAGTAAGAATTGCAGTTGCAACAAAGCCTTGCTTGCCTACAAAGAGAGCAGCAATTTGGATTTGTTACTATGTTACCTAGAAGAATAACAAACTGTGCAAGGATGGAGGTTGTAGGAGCAAGGAGAAGTTGTCTGTAAAGTTGGTGGATGCCTATTTTCCATTTTGCAGTCCCTTGTCTCCCTCTTGTGGCCTCCTGGAGGCAACTAGCTGTGCAAAAAAAAGACAGCCTGGCGGCCGGCTGTTGCAGTGTTGCCCTCTCAGGCAACACTGAGTGACTGACTGAGCCTCACCGTCTTATATAAAGTTCAGACGGAACTTTGCACGTGTCATAGTGGAGCCCTCAGGATTCCAGAGCCAGCTTTCTGACATCATAATGGGGCCTCAGAGATAAAAGCCTGGGCCCAGGCAGTGTTGGTCAGTGCTGCTCAGCAGGCAGCACTGGACTGGACTGGATTACAGCTGATACAAGGTGTGAAGGAACAAGGGGTGGCTGTGGGCATGCACTTGCTGCCGCTGCCAGTGTTTATCTGCATGGCAGCAGGGCATTTGGGCGTTGCCAGGAAGGCGTTTTTATGTAGATTCCTCCTCTTTCAGCACTGCATTGTGGTGCAAGCAAAAGAAGCAAATCCTGTCTGGCTTCCTCTCCGGCCTTTATTCACCTCCCGTGTAGCTGTGAGTGTGTGAGCCTGCAGGGCCCCATGGAATTGCCTAGAAGTAGGCTGAATCGCTGCAAGGGCTGAACAGCAGTATCGGGCAGGCTCGGGCAACGCGCGGCCCGTTCGGGTTATCGCTTCTCGGCCTTTTGGCTAAGATCAAGTGTAGTATCTGTTCTTATCAGTTTAATATCTGATACGTCCCCTATCTGGGGACCATATATTAAATGGATTTTTAGAACAGGGAGATGGAAATAGAGCTTGCTCTGTCCACTCCACGCATTGACCTGGTATTGCAGTATTTCCAGGACCGGTGCACCCTTTCCTTATGTGTTGACTAAAAGCAGATTCCAAAAGTGTTTTTTGTCTTTGCTATTGTTTCTGTCTTTCTGAAGGGATCTCCCCTTTTAATCCCATTATTTCAACACCTGTTGGACAATGCATGAGTGATAATGAGCTCATTGATTAAATGCAATTAATGAATAGATTGCCACCTCTTGTTGTGTGTCGTCTGTGTTTCTGTGTTTCCGGCATTTCACATTGGAACACCTCATTCACCTTCCTTGTCTTCTCTCCGCCCTCCCTTTTAGGTAAGTTAAAGAGCTGCACCTGAGCCAGCCACTGATTGATTGATTGATTGATTGATTGATTGATTGATTGATTGATTGATTGATTGATTGATGCAGCACAACAGTCAAATAGTGGAGTGGAGTAGGGGAACAGCAAACAGCCAATAAAGCAGCCCGCCCGCTCGCCTGCCCGCCACAATGGACCTACCTGTGTACACTAGATGGATGTGATGGAATGTACTGTCGTCCCTACATTTCAAGAAGAAGTAAGAATTGCAGTTGCAACAAAGCCTTGCTTGCCTACAAAGAGAGCAGCAATTTGGATTTGTTACTATGTTACCTAGAAGAATAACAAACTGTGCAAGGATGGAGGTTGTAGGAGCAAGGAGAAGTTGTCTGTAAAGTTGGTGGATGCCTATTTTCCATTTTGCAGTCCCTTGTCTCCCTCTTGTGGCCTCCTGGAGGCAACTAGCTGTGCAAAAAAAAGACAGCCTGGCGGCCGGCTGTTGCAGTGTTGCCCTCTCAGGCAACACTGAGTGACTGACTGAGCCTCACCGTCTTATATAAAGTTCAGACGGAACTTTGCACGTGTCATAGTGGAGCCCTCAGGATTCCAGAGCCAGCTTTCTGACATCATAATGGGGCCTCAGAGATAAAAGCCTGGGCCCAGGCAGTGTTGGTCAGTGCTGCTCAGCAGGCAGCACTGGACTGGACTGGATTACAGCTGATACAAGGTGTGAAGGAACAAGGGGTGGCTGTGGGCATGCACTTGCTGCCGCTGCCAGTGTTTATCTGCATGGCAGCAGGGCATTTGGGCGTTGCCAGGAAGGCGTTTTTATGTAGATTCCTCCTCTTTCAGCACTGCATTGTGGTGCAAGCAAAAGAAGCAAATCCTGTCTGGCTTCCTCTCCGGCCTTTATTCACCTCCCGTGTAGCTGTGAGTGTGTGAGCCTGCAGGGCCCCATGGAATTGCCTAGAAGTAGGCTGAATCGCTGCAAGGGCTGAACAGCAGTATCGGGCAGGCTCGGGCAACGCGCGGCCCGTTCGGGTTATCGCTTCTCGGCCTTTTGGCTAAGATCAAGTGTAGTATCTGTTCTTATCAGTTTAATATCTGATACGTCCCCTATCTGGGGACCATATATTAAATGGATTTTTAGAACAGGGAGATGGAAATAGAGCTTGCTCTGTCCACTCCACGCATTGACCTGGTATTGCAGTATTTCCAGGACCGGTGCACCCTTTCCTTATGTGTTGACTAAAAGCAGATTCCAAAAGTGTTTTTTGTCTTTGCTATTGTTTCTGTCTTTCTGAAGGGATCTCCCCTTTTAATCCCATTATTTCAACACCTGTTGGACAATGCATGAGTGATAATGAGCTCATTGATTAAATGCAATTAATGAATAGATTGCCACCTCTTGTTGTGTGTCGTCTGTGTTTCTGTGTTTCCGGCATTTCACATTGGAACACCTCATTCACCTTCCTTGTCTTCTCTCCGCCCTCCCTTTTAGGTAAGTTAAAGAGCTGCACCTGAGCCAGCCACTGATTGATTGATTGATTGATTGATTGATTGATTGATTGATTGATGCAGCACAACAGTCAAATAGTGGAGTGGAGTAGGGGAACAGCAAACAGCCAATAAAGCAGCCCGCCCGCTCGCCTGCCCGCCACAATGGACCTACCTGTGTACACTAGATGGATGTGATGGAATGTACTGTCGTCCCTACATTTCAAGAAGAAGTAAGAATTGCAGTTGCAACAAAGCCTTGCTTGCCTACAAAGAGAGCAGCAATTTGGATTTGTTACTATGTTACCTAGAAGAATAACAAACTGTGCAAGGATGGAGGTTGTAGGAGCAAGGAGAAGTTGTCTGTAAAGTTGGTGGATGCCTATTTTCCATTTTGCAGTCCCTTGTCTCCCTCTTGTGGCCTCCTGGAGGCAACTAGCTGTGCAAAAAAAAGACAGCCTGGCGGCCGGCTGTTGCAGTGTTGCCCTCTCAGGCAACACTGAGTGACTGACTGAGCCTCACCGTCTTATATAAAGTTCAGACGGAACTTTGCACGTGTCATAGTGGAGCCCTCAGGATTCCAGAGCCAGCTTTCTGACATCATAATGGGGCCTCAGAGATAAAAGCCTGGGCCCAGGCAGTGTTGGTCAGTGCTGCTCAGCAGGCAGCACTGGACTGGACTGGATTACAGCTGATACAAGGTGTGAAGGAACAAGGGGTGGCTGTGGGCATGCACTTGCTGCCGCTGCCAGTGTTTATCTGCATGGCAGCAGGGCATTTGGGCGTTGCCAGGAAGGCGTTTTTATGTAGATTCCTCCTCTTTCAGCACTGCATTGTGGTGCAAGCAAAAGAAGCAAATCCTGTCTGGCTTCCTCTCCGGCCTTTATTCACCTCCCGTGTAGCTGTGAGTGTGTGAGCCTGCAGGGCCCCATGGAATTGCCTAGAAGTAGGCTGAATCGCTGCAAGGGCTGAACAGCAGTATCGGGCAGGCTCGGGCAACGCGCGGCCCGTTCGGGTTATCGCTTCTCGGCCTTTTGGCTAAGATCAAGTGTAGTATCTGTTCTTATCAGTTTAATATCTGATACGTCCCCTATCTGGGGACCATATATTAAATGGATTTTTAGAACAGGGAGATGGAAATAGAGCTTGCTCTGTCCACTCCACGCATTGACCTGGTATTGCAGTATTTCCAGGACCGGTGCACCCTTTCCTTATGTGTTGACTAAAAGCAGATTCCAAAAGTGTTTTTTGTCTTTGCTATTGTTTCTGTCTTTCTGAAGGGATCTCCCCTTTTAATCCCATTATTTCAACACCTGTTGGACAATGCATGAGTGATAATGAGCTCATTGATTAAATGCAATTAATGAATAGATTGCCACCTCTTGTTGTGTGTCGTCTGTGTTTCTGTGTTTCCGGCATTTCACATTGGAACACCTCATTCACCTTCCTTGTCTTCTCTCCGCCCTCCCTTTTAGGTAAGTTAAAGAGCTGCACCTGAGCCAGCCACTGATTGATTGATTGATTGATTGATTGATTGATTGATTGATTGATTGATGCAGCACAACAGTCAAATAGTGGAGTGGAGTAGGGGAACAGCAAACAGCCAATAAAGCAGCCCGCCCGCTCGCCTGCCCGCCACAATGGACCTACCTGTGTACACTAGATGGATGTGATGGAATGTACTGTCGTCCCTACATTTCAAGAAGAAGTAAGAATTGCAGTTGCAACAAAGCCTTGCTTGCCTACAAAGAGAGCAGCAATTTGGATTTGTTACTATGTTACCTAGAAGAATAACAAACTGTGCAAGGATGGAGGTTGTAGGAGCAAGGAGAAGTTGTCTGTAAAGTTGGTGGATGCCTATTTTCCATTTTGCAGTCCCTTGTCTCCCTCTTGTGGCCTCCTGGAGGCAACTAGCTGTGCAAATAAAGACAGCCTGGCGGCCGGCTGTTGCAGTGTTGCCCTCTCAGGCAACACTGAGTGACTGACTGAGCCTCACCGTCTTATATAAAGTTCAGACGGAACTTTGCACGTGTCATAGTGGAGCCCTCAGGATTCCAGAGCCAGCTTTCTGACATCATAATGGGGCCTCAGAGATAAAAGCCTGGGCCCAGGCAGTGTTGGTCAGTGCTGCTCAGCAGGCAGCACTGGACTGGACTGGATTACAGCTGATACAAGGTGTGAAGGAACAAGGGGTGGCTGTGGGCATGCACTTGCTGCCGCTGCCAGTGTTTATCTGCATGGCAGCAGGGCATTTGGGCGTTGCCAGGAAGGCGTTTTTATGTAGATTCCTCCTCTTTCAGCACTGCATTGTGGTGCAAGCAAAAGAAGCAAATCCTGTCTGGCTTCCTCTCCGGCCTTTATTCACCTCCCGTGTAGCTGTGAGTGTGTGAGCCTGCAGGGCCCCATGGAATTGCCTAGAAGTAGGCTGAATCGCTGCAAGGGCTGAACAGCAGTATCGGGCAGGCTCGGGCAACGCGCGGCCCGTTCGGGTTATCGCTTCTCGGCCTTTTGGCTAAGATCAAGTGTAGTATCTGTTCTTATCAGTTTAATATCTGATACGTCCCCTATCTGGGGACCATATATTAAATGGATTTTTAGAACAGGGAGATGGAAATAGAGCTTGCTCTGTCCACTCCACGCATTGACCTGGTATTGCAGTATTTCCAGGACCGGTGCACCCTTTCCTTATGTGTTGACTAAAAGCAGATTCCAAAAGTGTTTTTTGTCTTTGCTATTGTTTCTGTCTTTCTGAAGGGATCTCCCCTTTTAATCCCATTATTTCAACACCTGTTGGACAATGCATGAGTGATAATGAGCTCATTGATTAAATGCAATTAATGAATAGATTGCCACCTCTTGTTGTGTGTCGTCTGTGTTTCTGTGTTTCCGGCATTTCACATTGGAACACCTCATTCACCTTCCTTGTCTTCTCTCCGCCCTCCCTTTTAGGTAAGTTAAAGAGCTGCACCTGAGCCAGCCACTGATTGATTGATTGATTGATTGATTGATTGATTGATTGATTGATTGATTGATGCAGCACAACAGTCAAATAGTGGAGTGGAGTAGGGGAACAGCAAACAGCCAATAAAGCAGCCCGCCCGCTCGCCTGCCCGCCACAATGGACCTACCTGTGTACACTAGATGGATGTGATGGAATGTACTGTCGTCCCTACATTTCAAGAAGAAGTAAGAATTGCAGTTGCAACAAAGCCTTGCTTGCCTACAAAGAGAGCAGCAATTTGGATTTGCTACTATGTTACCTAGAAGAATAACAAACTGTGCAAGGATGGAGGTTGTAGGAGCAAGGAGAAGTTGTCTGTAAAGTTGGTGGATGCCTATTTTCCATTTTGCAGTCCCTTGTCTCCCTCTTGTGGCCTCCTGGAGGCAACTAGCTGTGCAAATAAAGACAGCCTGGCGGCCGGCTGTTGCAGTGTTGCCCTCTCAGGCAACACTGAGTGACTGACTGAGCCTCACCGTCTTATATAAAGTTCAGACGGAACTTTGCACGTGTCATAGTGGAGCCCTCAGGATTCCAGAGCCAGCTTTCTGACATCATAATGGGGCCTCAGAGATAAAAGCCTGGGCCCAGGCAGTGTTGGTCAGTGCTGCTCAGCAGGCAGCACTGGACTGGACTGGATTACAGCTGATACAAGGTGTGAAGGAACAAGGGGTGGCTGTGGGCATGCACTTGCTGCCGCTGCCAGTGTTTATCTGCATGGCAGCAGGGCATTTGGGCGTTGCCAGGAAGGCGTTTTTATGTAGATTCCTCCTCTTTCAGCACTGCATTGTGGTGCAAGCAAAAGAAGCAAATCCTGTCTGGCTTCCTCTCCGGCCTTTATTCACCTCCCGTGTAGCTGTGAGTGTGTGAGCCTGCAGGGCCCCATGGAATTGCCTAGAAGTAGGCTGAATCGCTGCAAGGGCTGAACAGCAGTATCGGGCAGGCTCGGGCAACGCGCGGCCCGTTCGGGTTATCGCTTCTCGGCCTTTTGGCTAAGATCAAGTGTAGTATCTGTTCTTATCAGTTTAATATCTGATACGTCCCCTATCTGGGGACCATATATTAAATGGATTTTTAGAACAGGGAGATGGAAATAGAGCTTGCTCTGTCCACTCCACGCATTGACCTGGTATTGCAGTATTTCCAGGACCGGTGCACCCTTTCCTTATGTGTTGACTAAAAGCAGATTCCAAAAGTGTTTTTTGTCTTTGCTATTGTTTCTGTCTTTCTGAAGGGATCTCCCCTTTTAATCCCATTATTTCAACACCTGTTGGACAATGCATGAGTGATAATGAGCTCATTGATTAAATGCAATTAATGAATAGATTGCCACCTCTTGTTGTGTGTCGTCTGTGTTTCTGTGTTTCCGGCATTTCACATTGGAACACCTCATTCACCTTCCTTGTCTTCTCTCCGCCCTCCCTTTTAGGTAAGTTAAAGAGCTGCACCTGAGCCAGCCACTGATTGATTGATTGCTTGATTGATTGATTGATTGATTGATTGATTGATTGATTGATTGATGCAGCACAACAGTCAAATAGTGGAGTGGAGTAGGGGAACAGCAAACAGCCAATAAAGCAGCCCGCCCGCTCGCCTGCCCGCCACAATGGACCTACCTGTGTACACTAGATGGATGTGATGGAATGTACTGTCGTCCCTACATTTCAAGAAGAAGTAAGAATTGCAGTTGCAACAAAGCCTTGCTTGCCTACAAAGAGAGCAGCAATTTGGATTTGTTACTATGTTACCTAGAAGAATAACAAACTGTGCAAGGATGGAGGTTGTAGGAGCAAGGAGAAGTTGTCTGTAAAGTTGGTGGATGCCTATTTTCCATTTTGCAGTCCCTTGTCTCCCTCTTGTGGCCTCCTGGAGGCAACTAGCTGTGCAAAAAAAAGACAGCCTGGCGGCCGGCTGTTGCAGTGTTGCCCTCTCAGGCAACACTGAGTGACTGACTGAGCCTCACCGTCTTATATAAAGTTCAGACGGAACTTTGCACGTGTCATAGTGGAGCCCTCAGGATTCCAGAGCCAGCTTTCTGACATCATAATGGGGCCTCAGAGATAAAAGCCTGGGCCCAGGCAGTGTTGGTCAGTGCTGCTCAGCAGGCAGCACTGGACTGGACTGGATTACAGCTGATACAAGGTGTGAAGGAACAAGGGGTGGCTGTGGGCATGCACTTGCTGCCGCTGCCAGTGTTTATCTGCGTGGCAGCAGGGCATTTGGGCGTTGCCAGGAAGGCGTTTTTATGTAGATTCCTCCTCTTTCAGCACTGCATTGTGGTGCAAGCAAAAGAAGCAAATCCTGTCTGGCTTCCTCTCCGGCCTTTATTCACCTCCCGTGTAGCTGTGAGTGTGTGAGCCTGCAGGGCCCCATGGAATTGCCTAGAAGTAGGCTGAATCGCTGCAAGGGCTGAACAGCAGTATCGGGCAGGCTCGGGCAACGCGCGGCCCGTTCGGGTTATCGCTTCTCGGCCTTTTGGCTAAGATCAAGTGTAGTATCTGTTCTTATCAGTTTAATATCTGATACGTCCCCTATCTGGGGACCATATATTAAATGGATTTTTAGAACAGGGAGATGGAAATAGAGCTTGCTCTGTCCACTCCACGCATTGACCTGGTATTGCAGTATTTCCAGGACCGGTGCACCCTTTCCTTATGTGTTGACTAAAAGCAGATTCCAAAAGTGTTTTTTGTCTTTGCTATTGTTTCTGTCTTTCTGAAGGGATCTCCCCTTTTAATCCCATTATTTCAACACCTGTTGGACAATGCATGAGTGATAATGAGCTCATTGATTAAATGCAATTAATGAATAGATTGCCACCTCTTGTTGTGTGTCGTCTGTGTTTCTGTGTTTCCGGCATTTCACATTGGAACACCTCATTCACCTTCCTTGTCTTCTCTCCGCCCTCCCTTTTAGGTAAGTTAAAGAGCTGCACCTGAGCCAGCCACTGATTGATTGATTGATTGATTGATTGATTGATTGATTGATTGATTGATGCAGCACAACAGTCAAATAGTGGAGTGGAGTAGGGGAACAGCAAACAGCCAATAAAGCAGCCCGCCCGCTCGCCTGCCCGCCACAATGGACCTACCTGTGTACACTAGATGGATGTGATGGAATGTACTGTCGTCCCTACATTTCAAGAAGAAGTAAGAATTGCAGTTGCAACAAAGCCTTGCTTGCCTACAAAGAGAGCAGCAATTTGGATTTGTTACTATGTTACCTAGAAGAATAACAAACTGTGCAAGGATGGAGGTTGTAGGAGCAAGGAGAAGTTGTCTGTAAAGTTGGTGGATGCCTATTTTCCATTTTGCAGTCCCTTGTCTCCCTCTTGTGGCCTCCTGGAGGCAACTAGCTGTGCAAAAAAAAGACAGCCTGGCGGCCGGCTGTTGCAGTGTTGCCCTCTCAGGCAACACTGAGTGACTGACTGAGCCTCACCGTCTTATATAAAGTTCAGACGGAACTTTGCACGTGTCATAGTGGAGCCCTCAGGATTCCAGAGCCAGCTTTCTGACATCATAATGGGGCCTCAGAGATAAAAGCCTGGGCCCAGGCAGTGTTGGTCAGTGCTGCTCAGCAGGCAGCACTGGACTGGACTGGATTACAGCTGATACAAGGTGTGAAGGAACAAGGGGTGGCTGTGGGCATGCACTTGCTGCCGCTGCCAGTGTTTATCTGCATGGCAGCAGGGCATTTGGGCGTTGCCAGGAAGGCGTTTTTATGTAGATTCCTCCTCTTTCAGCACTGCATTGTGGTGCAAGCAAAAGAAGCAAATCCTGTCTGGCTTCCTCTCCGGCCTTTATTCACCTCCCGTGTAGCTGTGAGTGTGTGAGCCTGCAGGGCCCCATGGAATTGCCTAGAAGTAGGCTGAATCGCTGCAAGGGCTGAACAGCAGTATCGGGCAGGCTCGGGCAACGCGCGGCCCGTTCGGGTTATCGCTTCTCGGCCTTTTGGCTAAGATCAAGTGTAGTATCTGTTCTTATCAGTTTAATATCTGATACGTCCCCTATCTGGGGACCATATATTAAATGGATTTTTAGAACAGGGAGATGGAAATAGAGCTTGCTCTGTCCACTCCACGCATTGACCTGGTATTGCAGTATTTCCAGGACCGGTGCACCCTTTCCTTATGTGTTGACTAAAAGCAGATTCCAAAAGTGTTTTTTGTCTTTGCTATTGTTTCTGTCTTTCTGAAGGGATCTCCCCTTTTAATCCCATTATTTCAACACCTGTTGGACAATGCATGAGTGATAATGAGCTCATTGATTAAATGCAATTAATGAATAGATTGCCACCTCTTGTTGTGTGTCGTCTGTGTTTCTGTGTTTCCGGCATTTCACATTGGAACACCTCATTCACCTTCCTTGTCTTCTCTCCGCCCTCCCTTTTAGGTAAGTTAAAGAGCTGCACCTGAGCCAGCCACTGATTGATTGATTGCTTGATTGATTGATTGATTGATTGATTGATTGATTGATTGATTGATTGATTGATTGATGCAGCACAACAGTCAAATAGTGGAGTGGAGTAGGGGAACAGCAAACAGCCAATAAAGCAGCCCGCCCGCTCGCCTGCCCGCCACAATGGACCTACCTGTGTACACTAGATGGATGTGATGGAATGTACTGTCGTCCCTACATTTCAAGAAGAAGTAAGAATTGCAGTTGCAACAAAGCCTTGCTTGCCTACAAAGAGAGCAGCAATTTGGATTTGTTACTATGTTACCTAGAAGAATAACAAACTGTGCAAGGATGGAGGTTGTAGGAGCAAGGAGAAGTTGTCTGTAAAGTTGGTGGATGCCTATTTTCCATTTTGCAGTCCCTTGTCTCCCTCTTGTGGCCTCCTGGAGGCAACTAGCTGTGCAAAAAAAAGACAGCCTGGCGGCCGGCTGTTGCAGTGTTGCCCTCTCAGGCAACACTGAGTGACTGACTGAGCCTCACCGTCTTATATAAAGTTCAGACGGAACTTTGCACGTGTCATAGTGGAGCCCTCAGGATTCCAGAGCCAGCTTTCTGACATCATAATGGGGCCTCAGAGATAAAAGCCTGGGCCCAGGCAGTGTTGGTCAGTGCTGCTCAGCAGGCAGCACTGGACTGGACTGGATTACAGCTGATACAAGGTGTGAAGGAACAAGGGGTGGCTGTGGGCATGCACTTGCTGCCGCTGCCAGTGTTTATCTGCATGGCAGCAGGGCATTTGGGCGTTGCCAGGAAGGCGTTTTTATGTAGATTCCTCCTCTTTCAGCACTGCATTGTGGTGCAAGCAAAAGAAGCAAATCCTGTCTGGCTTCCTCTCCGGCCTTTATTCACCTCCCGTGTAGCTGTGAGTGTGTGAGCCTGCAGGGCCCCATGGAATTGCCTAGAAGTAGGCTGAATCGCTGCAAGGGCTGAACAGCAGTATCGGGCAGGCTCGGGCAACGCGCGGCCCGTTCGGGTTATCGCTTCTCGGCCTTTTGGCTAAGATCAAGTGTAGTATCTGTTCTTATCAGTTTAATATCTGATACGTCCCCTATCTGGGGACCATATATTAAATGGATTTTTAGAACAGGGAGATGGAAATAGAGCTTGCTCTGTCCACTCCACGCATTGACCTGGTATTGCAGTATTTCCAGGACCGGTGCACCCTTTCCTTATGTGTTGACTAAAAGCAGATTCCAAAAGTGTTTTTTGTCTTTGCTATTGTTTCTGTCTTTCTGAAGGGATCTCCCCTTTTAATCCCATTATTTCAACACCTGTTGGACAATGCATGAGTGATAATGAGCTCATTGATTAAATGCAATTAATGAATAGATTGCCACCTCTTGTTGTGTGTCGTCTGTGTTTCTGTGTTTCCGGCATTTCACATTGGAACACCTCATTCACCTTCCTTGTCTTCTCTCCGCCCTCCCTTTTAGGTAAGTTAAAGAGCTGCACCTGAGCCAGCCACTGATTGATTGATTGATTGATTGATTGATTGATTGATTGATTGATTGATTGATTGATGCAGCACAACAGTCAAATAGTGGAGTGGAGTAGGGGAACAGCAAACAGCCAATAAAGCAGCCCGCCCGCTCGCCTGCCCGCCACAATGGACCTACCTGTGTACACTAGATGGATGTGATGGAATGTACTGTCGTCCCTACATTTCAAGAAGAAGTAAGAATTGCAGTTGCAACAAAGCCTTGCTTGCCTACAAAGAGAGCAGCAATTTGGATTTGTTACTATGTTACCTAGAAGAATAACAAACTGTGCAAGGATGGAGGTTGTAGGAGCAAGGAGAAGTTGTCTGTAAAGTTGGTGGATGCCTATTTTCCATTTTGCAGTCCCTTGTCTCCCTCTTGTGGCCTCCTGGAGGCAACTAGCTGTGCAAAAAAAAGACAGCCTGGCGGCCGGCTGTTGCAGTGTTGCCCTCTCAGGCAACACTGAGTGACTGACTGAGCCTCACCGTCTTATATAAAGTTCAGACGGAACTTTGCACGTGTCATAGTGGAGCCCTCAGGATTCCAGAGCCAGCTTTCTGACATCATAATGGGGCCTCAGAGATAAAAGCCTGGGCCCAGGCAGTGTTGGTCAGTGCTGCTCAGCAGGCAGCACTGGACTGGACTGGATTACAGCTGATACAAGGTGTGAAGGAACAAGGGGTGGCTGTGGGCATGCACTTGCTGCCGCTGCCAGTGTTTATCTGCATGGCAGCAGGGCATTTGGGCGTTGCCAGGAAGGCGTTTTTATGTAGATTCCTCCTCTTTCAGCACTGCATTGTGGTGCAAGCAAAAGAAGCAAATCCTGTCTGGCTTCCTCTCCGGCCTTTATTCACCTCCCGTGTAGCTGTGAGTGTGTGAGCCTGCAGGGCCCCATGGAATTGCCTAGAAGTAGGCTGAATCGCTGCAAGGGCTGAACAGCAGTATCGGGCAGGCTCGGGCAACGCGCGGCCCGTTCGGGTTATCGCTTCTCGGCCTTTTGGCTAAGATCAAGTGTAGTATCTGTTCTTATCAGTTTAATATCTGATACGTCCCCTATCTGGGGACCATATATTAAATGGATTTTTAGAACAGGGAGATGGAAATAGAGCTTGCTCTGTCCACTCCACGCATTGACCTGGTATTGCAGTATTTCCAGGACCGGTGCACCCTTTCCTTATGTGTTGACTAAAAGCAGATTCCAAAAGTGTTTTTTGTCTTTGCTATTGTTTCTGTCTTTCTGAAGGGATCTCCCCTTTTAATCCCATTATTTCAACACCTGTTGGACAATGCATGAGTGATAATGAGCTCATTGATTAAATGCAATTAATGAATAGATTGCCACCTCTTGTTGTGTGTCGTCTGTGTTTCTGTGTTTCCGGCATTTCACATTGGAACACCTCATTCACCTTCCTTGTCTTCTCTCCGCCCTCCCTTTTAGGTAAGTTAAAGAGCTGCACCTGAGCCAGCCACTGATTGATTGATTGCTTGATTGATTGATTGATTGATTGATTGATTGATTGATGCAGCACAACAGTCAAATAGTGGAGTGGAGTAGGGGAACAGCAAACAGCCAATAAAGCAGCCCGCCCGCTCGCCTGCCCGCCACAATGGACCTACCTGTGTACACTAGATGGATGTGATGGAATGTACTGTCGTCCCTACATTTCAAGAAGAAGTAAGAATTGCAGTTGCAACAAAGCCTTGCTTGCCTACAAAGAGAGCAGCAATTTGGATTTGTTACTATGTTACCTAGAAGAATAACAAACTGTGCAAGGATGGAGGTTGTAGGAGCAAGGAGAAGTTGTCTGTAAAGTTGGTGGATGCCTATTTTCCATTTTGCAGTCCCTTGTCTCCCTCTTGTGGCCTCCTGGAGGCAACTAGCTGTGCAAAAAAAAGACAGCCTGGCGGCCGGCTGTTGCAGTGTTGCCCTCTCAGGCAACACTGAGTGACTGACTGAGCCTCACCGTCTTATATAAAGTTCAGACGGAACTTTGCACGTGTCATAGTGGAGCCCTCAGGATTCCAGAGCCAGCTTTCTGACATCATAATGGGGCCTCAGAGATAAAAGCCTGGGCCCAGGCAGTGTTGGTCAGTGCTGCTCAGCAGGCAGCACTGGACTGGACTGGATTACAGCTGATACAAGGTGTGAAGGAACAAGGGGTGGCTGTGGGCATGCACTTGCTGCCGCTGCCAGTGTTTATCTGCATGGCAGCAGGGCATTTGGGCGTTGCCAGGAAGGCGTTTTTATGTAGATTCCTCCTCTTTCAGCACTGCATTGTGGTGCAAGCAAAAGAAGCAAATCCTGTCTGGCTTCCTCTCCGGCCTTTATTCACCTCCCGTGTAGCTGTGAGTGTGTGAGCCTGCAGGGCCCCATGGAATTGCCTAGAAGTAGGCTGAATCGCTGCAAGGGCTGAACAGCAGTATCGGGCAGGCTCGGGCAACGCGCGGCCCGTTCGGGTTATCGCTTCTCGGCCTTTTGGCTAAGATCAAGTGTAGTATCTGTTCTTATCAGTTTAATATCTGATACGTCCCCTATCTGGGGACCATATATTAAATGGATTTTTAGAACAGGGAGATGGAAATAGAGCTTGCTCTGTCCACTCCACGCATTGACCTGGTATTGCAGTATTTCCAGGACCGGTGCACCCTTTCCTTATGTGTTGACTAAAAGCAGATTCCAAAAGTGTTTTTTGTCTTTGCTATTGTTTCTGTCTTTCTGAAGGGATCTCCCCTTTTAATCCCATTATTTCAACACCTGTTGGACAATGCATGAGTGATAATGAGCTCATTGATTAAATGCAATTAATGAATAGATTGCCACCTCTTGTTGTGTGTCGTCTGTGTTTCTGTGTTTCCGGCATTTCACATTGGAACACCTCATTCACCTTCCTTGTCTTCTCTCCGCCCTCCCTTTTAGGTAAGTTAAAGAGCTGCACCTGAGCCAGCCACTGATTGATTGATTGATTGATTGATTGATTGATTGATTGATTGATTGATTGATTGATTGATTGATTGATGCAGCACAACAGTCAAATAGTGGAGTGGAGTAGGGGAACAGCAAACAGCCAATAAAGCAGCCCGCCCGCTCGCCTGCCCGCCACAATGGACCTACCTGTGTACACTAGATGGATGTGATGGAATGTACTGTCGTCCCTACATTTCAAGAAGAAGTAAGAATTGCAGTTGCAACAAAGCCTTGCTTGCCTACAAAGAGAGCAGCAATTTGGATTTGTTACTATGTTACCTAGAAGAATAACAAACTGTGCAAGGATGGAGGTTGTAGGAGCAAGGAGAAGTTGTCTGTAAAGTTGGTGGATGCCTATTTTCCATTTTGCAGTCCCTTGTCTCCCTCTTGTGGCCTCCTGGAGGCAACTAGCTGTGCAAAAAAAAGACAGCCTGGCGGCCGGCTGTTGCAGTGTTGCCCTCTCAGGCAACACTGAGTGACTGACTGAGCCTCACCGTCTTATATAAAGTTCAGACGGAACTTTGCACGTGTCATAGTGGAGCCCTCAGGATTCCAGAGCCAGCTTTCTGACATCATAATGGGGCCTCAGAGATAAAAGCCTGGGCCCAGGCAGTGTTGGTCAGTGCTGCTCAGCAGGCAGCACTGGACTGGACTGGATTACAGCTGATACAAGGTGTGAAGGAACAAGGGGTGGCTGTGGGCATGCACTTGCTGCCGCTGCCAGTGTTTATCTGCATGGCAGCAGGGCATTTGGGCGTTGCCAGGAAGGCGTTTTTATGTAGATTCCTCCTCTTTCAGCACTGCATTGTGGTGCAAGCAAAAGAAGCAAATCCTGTCTGGCTTCCTCTCCGGCCTTTATTCACCTCCCGTGTAGCTGTGAGTGTGTGAGCCTGCAGGGCCCCATGGAATTGCCTAGAAGTAGGCTGAATCGCTGCAAGGGCTGAACAGCAGTATCGGGCAGGCTCGGGCAACGCGCGGCCCGTTCGGGTTATCGCTTCTCGGCCTTTTGGCTAAGATCAAGTGTAGTATCTGTTCTTATCAGTTTAATATCTGATACGTCCCCTATCTGGGGACCATATATTAAATGGATTTTTAGAACAGGGAGATGGAAATAGAGCTTGCTCTGTCCACTCCACGCATTGACCTGGTATTGCAGTATTTCCAGGACCGGTGCACCCTTTCCTTATGTGTTGACTAAAAGCAGATTCCAAAAGTGTTTTTTGTCTTTGCTATTGTTTCTGTCTTTCTGAAGGGATCTCCCCTTTTAATCCCATTATTTCAACACCTGTTGGACAATGCATGAGTGATAATGAGCTCATTGATTAAATGCAATTAATGAATAGATTGCCACCTCTTGTTGTGTGTCGTCTGTGTTTCTGTGTTTCCGGCATTTCACATTGGAACACCTCATTCACCTTCCTTGTCTTCTCTCCGCCCTCCCTTTTAGGTAAGTTAAAGAGCTGCACCTGAGCCAGCCACTGATTGATTGATTGATTGATTGATTGATTGATTGATTGATTGATGCAGCACAACAGTCAAATAGTGGAGTGGAGTAGGGGAACAGCAAACAGCCAATAAAGCAGCCCGCCCTCTCGCCTGCCCGCCACAATGGACCTACCTGTGTACACTAGATGGATGTGATGGAATGTACTGTCGTCCCTACATTTCAAGAAGAAGTAAGAATTGCAGTTGCAACAAAGCCTTGCTTGCCTACAAAGAGAGCAGCAATTTGGATTTGTTACTATGTTACCTAGAAGAATAACAAACTGTGCAAGGATGGAGGTTGTAGGAGCAAGGAGAAGTTGTCTGTAAAGTTGGTGGATGCCTATTTTCCATTTTGCAGTCCCTTGTCTCCCTCTTGTGGCCTCCTGGAGGCAACTAGCTGTGCAAAAAAAAGACAGCCTGGCGGCCGGCTGTTGCAGTGTTGCCCTCTCAGGCAACACTGAGTGACTGACTGAGCCTCACCGTCTTATATAAAGTTCAGACGGAACTTTGCACGTGTCATAGTGGAGCCCTCAGGATTCCAGAGCCAGCTTTCTGACATCATAATGGGGCCTCAGAGATAAAAGCCTGGGCCCAGGCAGTGTTGGTCAGTGCTGCTCAGCAGGCAGCACTGGACTGGACTGGATTACAGCTGATACAAGGTGTGAAGGAACAAGGGGTGGCTGTGGGCATGCACTTGCTGCCGCTGCCAGTGTTTATCTGCATGGCAGCAGGGCATTTGGGCGTTGCCAGGAAGGCGTTTTTATGTAGATTCCTCCTCTTTCAGCACTGCATTGTGGTGCAAGCAAAAGAAGCAAATCCTGTCTGGCTTCCTCTCCGGCCTTTATTCACCTCCCGTGTAGCTGTGAGTGTGTGAGCCTGCAGGGCCCCATGGAATTGCCTAGAAGTAGGCTGAATCGCTGCAAGGGCTGAACAGCAGTATCGGGCAGGCTCGGGCAACGCGCGGCCCGTTCGGGTTATCGCTTCTCGGCCTTTTGGCTAAGATCAAGTGTAGTATCTGTTCTTATCAGTTTAATATCTGATACGTCCCCTATCTGGGGACCATATATTAAATGGATTTTTAGAACAGGGAGATGGAAATAGAGCTTGCTCTGTCCACTCCACGCATTGACCTGGTATTGCAGTATTTCCAGGACCGGTGCACCCTTTCCTTATGTGTTGACTAAAAGCAGATTCCAAAAGTGTTTTTTGTCTTTGCTATTGTTTCTGTCTTTCTGAAGGGATCTCCCCTTTTAATCCCATTATTTCAACACCTGTTGGACAATGCATGAGTGATAATGAGCTCATTGATTAAATGCAATTAATGAATAGATTGCCACCTCTTGTTGTGTGTCGTCTGTGTTTCTGTGTTTCCGGCATTTCACATTGGAACACCTCATTCACCTTCCTTGTCTTCTCTCCGCCCTCCCTTTTAGGTAAGTTAAAGAGCTGCACCTGAGCCAGCCACTGATTGATTGATTGATTGATTGATTGATTGATTGATTGATTGATTGATTGATTGATGCAGCACAACAGTCAAATAGTGGAGTGGAGTAGGGGAACAGCAAACAGCCAATAAAGCAGCCCGCCCGCTCGCCTGCCCGCCACAATGGACCTACCTGTGTACACTAGATGGATGTGATGGAATGTACTGTCGTCCCTACATTTCAAGAAGAAGTAAGAATTGCAGTTGCAACAAAGCCTTGCTTGCCTACAAAGAGAGCAGCAATTTGGATTTGTTACTATGTTACCTAGAAGAATAACAAACTGTGCAAGGATGGAGGTTGTAGGAGCAAGGAGAAGTTGTCTGTAAAGTTGGTGGATGCCTATTTTCCATTTTGCAGTCCCTTGTCTCCCTCTTGTGGCCTCCTGGAGGCAACTAGCTGTGCAAAAAAAAGACAGCCTGGCGGCCGGCTGTTGCAGTGTTGCCCTCTCAGGCAACACTGAGTGACTGACTGAGCCTCACCGTCTTATATAAAGTTCAGACGGAACTTTGCACGTGTCATAGTGGAGCCCTCAGGATTCCAGAGCCAGCTTTCTGACATCATAATGGGGCCTCAGAGATAAAAGCCTGGGCCCAGGCAGTGTTGGTCAGTGCTGCTCAGCAGGCAGCACTGGACTGGACTGGATTACAGCTGATACAAGGTGTGAAGGAACAAGGGGTGGCTGTGGGCATGCACTTGCTGCCGCTGCCAGTGTTTATCTGCATGGCAGCAGGGCATTTGGGCGTTGCCAGGAAGGCGTTTTTATGTAGATTCCTCCTCTTTCAGCACTGCATTGTGGTGCAAGCAAAAGAAGCAAATCCTGTCTGGCTTCCTGTCCGGCCTTTATTCACCTCCCGTGTAGCTGTGAGTGTGTGAGCCTGCAGGGCCCCATGGAATTGCCTAGAAGTAGGCTGAATCGCTGCAAGGGCTGAACAGCAGTATCGGGCAGGCTCGGGCAACGCGCGGCCCGTTCGGGTTATCGCTTCTCGGCCTTTTGGCTAAGATCAAGTGTAGTATCTGTTCTTATCAGTTTAATATCTGATACGTCCCCTATCTGGGGACCATATATTAAATGGATTTTTAGAACAGGGAGATGGAAATAGAGCTTGCTCTGTCCACTCCACGCATTGACCTGGTATTGCAGTATTTCCAGGACCGGTGCACCCTTTCCTTATGTGTTGACTAAAAGCAGATTCCAAAAGTGTTTTTTGTCTTTGCTATTGTTTCTGTCTTTCTGAAGGGATCTCCCCTTTTAATCCCATTATTTCAACACCTGTTGGACAATGCATGAGTGATAATGAGCTCATTGATTAAATGCAATTAATGAATAGATTGCCACCTCTTGTTGTGTGTCGTCTGTGTTTCTGTGTTTCCGGAATTTCACATTGGAACACCTCATTCACCTTCCTTGTCTTCTCTCCGCCCTCCCTTTTAGGTAAGTTAAAGAGCTGCACCTGAGCCAGCCACTAATTGATTGATTGATTGATTGATTGATTGATTGATTGATTGATTGATTGATTGATGCAGCACAACAGTCAAATAGTGGAGTGGAGTAGGGGAACAGCAAACAGCCAATAAAGCAGCCCGCCCGCTCGCCTGCCCGCCACAATGGACCTACCTGTGTACACTAGATGGATGTGATGGAATGTACTGTCGTCCCTACATTTCAAGAAGAAGTAAGAATTGCAGTTGCAACAAAGCCTTGCTTGCCTACAAAGAGAGCAGCAATTTGGATTTGTTACTATGTTACCTAGAAGAATAACAAACTGTGCAAGGATGGAGGTTGTAGGAGCAAGGAGAAGTTGTCTGTAAAGTTGGTGGATGCCTATTTTCCATTTTGCAGTCCCTTGTCTCCCTCTTGTGGCCTCCTGGAGGCAACTAGCTGTGCAAAAAAAAGACAGCCTGGCGGCCGGCTGTTGCAGTGTTGCCCTCTCAGGCAACACTGAGTGACTGACTGAGCCTCACCGTCTTATATAAAGTTCAGACGGAACTTTGCACGTGTCATAGTGGAGCCCTCAGGATTCCAGAGCCAGCTTTCTGACATCATAATGGGGCCTCAGAGATAAAAGCCTGGGCCCAGGCAGTGTTGGTCAGTGCTGCTCAGCAGGCAGCACTGGACTGGACTGGATTACAGCTGATACAAGGTGTGAAGGAACAAGGGGTGGCTGTGGGCATGCACTTGCTGCCGCTGCCAGTGTTTATCTGCATGGCAGCAGGGCATTTGGGCGTTGCCAGGAAGGCGTTTTTATGTAGATTCCTCCTCTTTCAGCACTGCATTGTGGTGCAAGCAAAAGAAGCAAATCCTGTCTGGCTTCCTCTCCGGCCTTTATTCACCTCCCGTGTAGCTGTGAGTGTGTGAGCCTGCAGGGCCCCATGGAATTGCCTAGAAGTAGGCTGAATCGCTGCAAGGGCTGAACAGCAGTATCGGGCAGGCTCGGGCAACGCGCGGCCCGTTCGGGTTATCGCTTCTCGGCCTTTTGGCTAAGATCAAGTGTAGTATCTGTTCTTATCAGTTTAATATCTGATACGTCCCCTATCTGGGGACCATATATTAAATGGATTTTTAGAACAGGGAGATGGAAATAGAGCTTGCTCTGTCCACTCCACGCATTGACCTGGTATTGCAGTATTTCCAGGACCGGTGCACCCTTTCCTTATGTGTTGACTAAAAGCAGATTCCAAAAGTGTTTTTTGTCTTTGCTATTGTTTCTGTCTTTCTGAAGGGATCTCCCCTTTTAATCCCATTATTTCAACACCTGTTGGACAATGCATGAGTGATAATGAGCTCATTGATTAAATGCAATTAATGAATAGATTGCCACCTCTTGTTGTGTGTCGTCTGTGTTTCTGTGTTTCCGGCATTTCACATTGGAACACCTCATTCACCTTCCTTGTCTTCTCTCCGCCCTCCCTTTTAGGTAAGTTAAAGAGCTGCACCTGAGCCAGCCACTGATTGATTGATTGATTGATTGATTGATTGATTGATTGATTGATTGATGCAGCACAACAGTCAAATAGTGGAGTGGAGTAGGGGAACAGCAAACAGCCAATAAAGCAGCCCGCCCGCTCGCCTGCCCGCCACAATGGACCTACCTGTGTACACTAGATGGATGTGATGGAATGTACTGTCGTCCCTACATTTCAAGAAGAAGTAAGAATTGCAGTTGCAACAAAGCCTTGCTTGCCTACAAAGAGAGCAGCAATTTGGATTTGTTACTATGTTACCTAGAAGAATAACAAACTGTGCAAGGATGGAGGTTGTAGGAGCAAGGAGAAGTTGTCTGTAAAGTTGGTGGATGCCTATTTTCCATTTTGCAGTCCCTTGTCTCCCTCTTGTGGCCTCCTGGAGGCAACTAGCTGTGCAAAAAAAAGACAGCCTGGCGGCCGGCTGTTGCAGTGTTGCCCTCTCAGGCAACACTGAGTGACTGATTGAGCCTCACCGTCTTATATAAAGTTCAGACGGAACTTTGCACGTGTCATAGTGGAGCCCTCAGGATTCCAGAGCCAGCTTTCTGACATCATAATGGGGCCTCAGAGATAAAAGCCTGGGCCCAGGCAGTGTTGGTCAGTGCTGCTCAGCAGGCAGCACTGGACTGGACTGGATTACAGCTGATACAAGGTGTGAAGGAACAAGGGGTGGCTGTGGGCATGCACTTGCTGCCGCTGCCAGTGTTTATCTGCATGGCAGCAGGGCATTTGGGCGTTGCCAGGAAGGCGTTTTTATGTAGATTCCTCCTCTTTCAGCACTGCATTGTGGTGCAAGCAAAAGAAGCAAATCCTGTCTGGCTTCCTCTCCGGCCTTTATTCACCTCCCGTGTAGCTGTGAGTGTGTGAGCCTGCAGGGCCCCATGGAATTGCCTAGAAGTAGGCTGAATCGCTGCAAGGGCTGAACAGCAGTATCGGGCAGGCTCGGGCAACGCGCGGCCCGTTCGGGTTATCGCTTCTCGGCCTTTTGGCTAAGATCAAGTGTAGTATCTGTTCTTATCAGTTTAATATCTGATACGTCCCCTATCTGGGGACCATATATTAAATGGATTTTTAGAACAGGGAGATGGAAATAGAGCTTGCTCTGTCCACTCCACGCATTGACCTGGTATTGCAGTATTTCCAGGACCGGTGCACCCTTTCCTTATGTGTTGACTAAAAGCAGATTCCAAAAGTGTTTTTTGTCTTTGCTATTGTTTCTGTCTTTCTGAAGGGATCTCCCCTTTTAATCCCATTATTTCAACACCTGTTGGACAATGCATGAGTGATAATGAGCTCATTGATTAAATGCAATTAATGAATAGATTGCCACCTCTTGTTGTGTGTCGTCTGTGTTTCTGTGTTTCCGGCATTTCACATTGGAACACCTCATTCACCTTCCTTGTCTTCTCTCCGCCCTCCCTTTTAGGTAAGTTAAAGAGCTGCACCTGAGCCAGCCACTGATTGATTTATTGATTGATTGATTGATTGATTGATTGATTGATGCAGCACAACAGTCAAATAGTGGAGTGGAGTAGGGGAACAGCAAACAGCCAATAAAGCAGCCCGCCCGCTCGCCTGCCCGCCACAATGGACCTACCTGTGTACACTAGATGGATGTGATGGAATGTACTGTCGTCCCTACATTTCAAGAAGAAGTAAGAATTGCAGTTGCAACAAAGCCTTGCTTGCCTACAAAGAGAGCAGCAATTTGGATTTGTTACTATGTTACCTAGAAGAATAACAAACTGTGCAAGGATGGAGGTTGTAGGAGCAAGGAGAAGTTGTCTGTAAAGTTGGTGGATGCCTATTTTCCATTTTGCCTTCCCTTGTCTCCCTCTTGTGGCCTCCTGGAGGCAACTAGCTGTGCAAAAAAAAGACAGCCTGGCGGCCGGCTGTTGCAGTGTTGCCCTCTCAGGCAACACTGAGTGACTGACTGAGCCTCACCGTCTTATATAAAGTTCAGACGGAACTTTGCACGTGTCATAGTGGAGCCCTCAGGATTCCAGAGCCAGCTTTCTGACATCATAATGGGGCCTCAGAGATAAAATCCTGGGCCCAGGCAGTGTTGGTCAGTGCTGCTCAGCAGGCAGCACTGGACTGGACTGGATTACAGCTGATACAAGGTGTGAAGGAACAAGGGGTGGCTGTGGGCATGCACTTGCTGCCGCTGCCAGTGTTTATCTGCATGGCAGCAGGGCATTTGGGCGTTGCCAGGAAGGCGTTTTTATGTAGATTCCTCCTCTTTCAGCACTGCATTGTGGTGCAAGCAAAAGAAGCAAATCCTGTCTGGCTTCCTCTCCGGCCTTTATTCACCTCCCGTGTAGCTGTGAGTGTGTGAGCCTGCAGGGCCCCATGGAATTGCCTAGAAGTAGGCTGAATCGCTGCAAGGGCTGAACAGCAGTATCGGGCAGGCTCGGGCAACGCGCGGCCCGTTCGGGTTATCGCTTCTCGGCCTTTTGGCTAAGATCAAGTGTAGTATCTGTTCTTATCAGTTTAATATCTGATACGTCCCCTATCTGGGGACCATATATTAAATGGATTTTTAGAACAGGGAGATGGAAATAGAGCTTGCTCTGTCCACTCCACGCATTGACCTGGTATTGCAGTATTTCCAGGACCGGTGCACCCTTTCCTTATGTGTTGACTAAAAGCAGATTCCAAAAGTGTTTTTTGTCTTTGCTATTGTTTCTGTCTTTCTGAAGGGATCTCCCCTTTTAATCCCATTATTTCAACACCTGTTGGACAATGCATGAGTGATAATGAGCTCATTGATTAAATGCAATTAATGAATAGATTGCCACCTCTTGTTGTGTGTCGTCTGTGTTTCTGTGTTTCCGGCATTTCACATTGGAACACCTCATTCACCTTCCTTGTCTTCTC
Organism: Rhinoderma darwinii; assembly: GCF_050947455.1. Lineage (NCBI taxonomy): Eukaryota > Metazoa > Chordata > Amphibia > Anura > Rhinodermatidae > Rhinoderma > Rhinoderma darwinii. Next base: position 72,830 of record NW_027461778.1, read on the forward strand.
TCCGCCCTCCCTTTTAGGTAAGTTAAAGAGCTGCACCTGAGCCAGCCACTGATTGATTGATTGATTGATTGATTGATTGATTGATTGATTGATGCAGCACAACAGTCAAATAGTGGAGTGGAGTAGGGGAACAGCAAACAGCCAATAAAGCAGCCCGCCCGCTCGCCTGCCCGCCACAATGGACCATCCTGTGTACACTAGATGGATGTGATGGAATGTACTGTCGTCCCTACATTTCAAGAAGAAGTAAGAATTGCAGTTGCAACAAAGCCTTGCTTGCCTACAAAGAGAGCAGCAATTTGGATTTGTTACTATGTTACCTAGAAGAATAACAAACTGTGCAAGGATGGAGGTTGTAGGAGCAAGGAGAAGTTGTCTGTAAAGTTGGTGGATGCCTATTTTCCATTTTGCAGTCCCTTGTCTCCCTCTTGTGGCCTCCTGGAGGCAACTAGCTGTGCAAAAAAAAGACAGCCTGGCGGCCGGCTGTTGCAGTGTTGCCCTCTCAGGCAACACTGAGTGACTGACTGAGCCTCACCGTCTTATATAAAGTTCAGACGGAACTTTGCACGTGTCATAGTGGAGCCCTCAGGATTCCAGAGCCAGCTTTCTGACATCATAATGGGGCCTCAGAGATAAAAGCCTGGGCCCAGGCAGTGTTGGTCAGTGCTGCTCAGCAGGCAGCACTGGACTGGACTGGATTACAGCTGATACAAGGTGTGAAGGAACAAGGGGTGGCTGTGGGCATGCACTTGCTGCCGCTGCCAGTGTTTATCTGCATGGCAGCAGGGCATTTGGGCGTTGCCAGGAAGGCGTTTTTATGTAGATTCCTCCTCTTTCAGCACTGCATTGTGGTGCAAGCAAAAGAAGCAAATCCTGTCTGGCTTCCTCCCCGGCCTTTATTCACCTCCCGTGTAGCTGTGAGTGTGTGAGCCTGCAGGGCCCCATGGAATTGCCTAGAAGTAGGCTGAATCGCTGCAAGGGCTGAACAGCAGTATCGGGCAGGCTCGGGCAACGCGCGGCCCGTTCGGGTTATCGCTTCTCGGCCTTTTGGCTAAGATCAAGTGTAGTATCTGTTCTTATCAGTTTAATATCTGATACGTCCCCTATCTGGGGACCATATATTAAATGGATTTTTAGAACAGGGAGATGGAAATAGAGCTTGCTCTGTCCACTCCACGCATTGACCTGGTATTGCAGTATTTCCAGGACCGGTGCACCCTTTCCTTATGTGTTGACTAAAAGCAGATTCCAAAAGTGTTTTTTGTCTTTGCTATTGTTTCTGTCTTTCTGAAGGGATCTCCCCTTTTAATCCCATTATTTCAACACCTGTTGGACAATGCATGAGTGATAATGAGCTCATTGATTAAATGCAATTAATGAATAGATTGCCACCTCTTGTTGTGTGTCGTCTGTGTTTCTGTGTTTCCGGCATTTCACATTGGAACACCTCATTCACCTTCCTTGTCTTCTCTCCGCCCTCCCTTTTAGGTAAGTTAAAGAGCTGCACCTGAGCCAGCCACTGATTGATTGATTGATTGATTGATTGATTGATTGATTGATTGATTGATTGATGCAGCACAACAGTCAAATAGTGGAGTGGAGTAGGGGAACAGCAAACAGCCAATAAAGCAGCCCGCCCGCTCGCCTGCCCGCCACAATGGACCTACCTGTGTACACTAGATGGATGTGATGGAATGTACTGTCGTCCCTACATTTCAAGAAGAAGTAAGAATTGCAGTTGCAACAAAGCCTTGCTTGCCTACAAAGAGAGCAGCAATTTGGATTTGTTACTATGTTACCTAGAAGAATAACAAACTGTGCAAGGATGGAGGTTGTAGGAGCAAGGAGAAGTTGTCTGTAAAGTTGGTGGATGCCTATTTTCCATTTTGCAGTCCCTTGTCTCCCTCTTGTGGCCTCCTGGAGGCAACTAGCTGTGCAAAAAAAAGACAGCCTGGCGGCCGGCTGTTGCAGTGTTGCCCTCTCAGGCAACACTGAGTGACTGACTGAGCCTCACCGTCTTATATAAAGTTCAGACGGAACTTTGCACGTGTCATAGTGGAGCCCTCAGGATTCCAGAGCCAGCTTTCTGACATCATAATGGGGCCTCAGAGATAAAAGCCTGGGCCCAGGCAGTGTTGGTCAGTGCTGCTCAGCAGGCAGCACTGGACTGGACTGGATTACAGCTGATACAAGGTGTGAAGGAACAAGGGGTGGCTGTGGGCATGCACTTGCTGCCGCTGCCAGTGTTTATCTGCATGGCAGCAGGGCATTTGGGCGTTGCCAGGAAGGCGTTTTTATGTAGATTCCTCCTCTTTCAGCACTGCATTGTGGTGCAAGCAAAAGAAGCAAATCCTGTCTGGCTTCCTCTCCGGCCTTTATTCACCTCCCGTGTAGCTGTGAGTGTGTGAGCCTGCAGGGCCCCATGGAATTGCCTAGAAGTAGGCTGAATCGCTGCAAGGGCTGAACAGCAGTATCGGGCAGGCTCGGGCAACGCGCGGCCCGTTCGGGTTATCGCTTCTCGGCCTTTTGGCTAAGATCAAGTGTAGTATCTGTTCTTATCAGTTTAATATCTGATACGTCCCCTATCTGGGGACCATATATTAAATGGATTTTTAGAACAGGGAGATGGAAATAGAGCTTGCTCTGTCCACTCCACGCATTGACCTGGTATTGCAGTATTTCCAGGACCGGTGCACCCTTTCCTTATGTGTTGACTAAAAGCAGATTCCAAAAGTGTTTTTTGTCTTTGCTATTGTTTCTGTCTTTCTGAAGGGATCTCCCCTTTTAATCCCATTATTTCAACACCTGTTGGACAATGCATGAGTGATAATGAGCTCATTGATTAAATGCAATTAATGAATAGATTGCCACCTCTTGTTGTGTGTCGTCTGTGTTTCTGTGTTTCCGGCATTTCACATTGGAACACCTCATTCACCTTCCTTGTCTTCTCTCCGCCCTCCCTTTTAGGTAAGTTAAAGAGCTGCACCTGAGCCAGCCACTGATTGATTGATTGATTGATTGATTGATTGATTGACTGATTGATTGATTGATTGATTGATTGATTGATTGATGCAGCACAACAGTCAAATAGTGGAGTGGAGTAGGGGAACAGCAAACAGCCAATAAAGCAGCCCGCCCGCTCGCCTGCCCGCCACAATGGACCTACCTGTGTACACTAGATGGATGTGATGGAATGTACTGTCGTCCCTACATTTCAAGAAGAAGTAAGAATTGCAGTTGCAACAAAGCCTTGCTTGCCTACAAAGAGAGCAGCAATTTGGATTTGTTACTATGTTACCTAGAAGAATAACAAACTGTGCAAGGATGGAGGTTGTAGGAGCAAGGAGAAGTTGTCTGTAAAGTTGGTGGATGCCTATTTTCCATTTTGCAGTCCCTTGTCTCCCTCTTGTGGCCTCCTGGAGGCAACTAGCTGTGCAAAAAAAAGACAGCCTGGCGGCCGGCTGTTGCAGTGTTGCCCTCTCAGGCAACACTGAGTGACTGACTGAGCCTCACCGTCTTATATAAAGTTCAGACGGAACTTTGCACGTGTCATAGTGGAGCCCTCAGGATTCCAGAGCCAGCTTTCTGACATCATAATGGGGCCTCAGAGATAAAAGCCTGGGCCCAGGCAGTGTTGGTCAGTGCTGCTCAGCAGGCAGCACTGGACTGGACTGGATTACAGCTGATACAAGGTGTGAAGGAACAAGGGGTGGCTGTGGGCATGCACTTGCTGCCGCTGCCAGTGTTTATCTGCATGGCAGCAGGGCATTTGGGCGTTGCCAGGAAGGCGTTTTTATGTAGATTCCTCCTCTTTCAGCACTGCATTGTGGTGCAAGCAAAAGAAGCAAATCCTGTCTGGCTTCCTCTCCGGCCTTTATTCACCTCCCGTGTAGCTGTGAGTGTGTGAGCCTGCAGGGCCCCATGGAATTGCCTAGAAGTAGGCTGAATCGCTGCAAGGGCTGAACAGCAGTATCGGGCAGGCTCGGGCAACGCGCGGCCCGTTCGGGTTATCGCTTCTCGGCCTTTTGGCTAAGATCAAGTGTAGTATCTGTTCTTATCAGTTTAATATCTGATACGTCCCCTATCTGGGGACCATATATTAAATGGATTTTTAGAACAGGGAGATGGAAATAGAGCTTGCTCTGTCCACTCCACGCATTGACCTGGTATTGCAGTATTTCCAGGACCGGTGCACCCTTTCCTTATGTGTTGACTAAAAGCAGATTCCAAAAGTGTTTTTTGTCTTTGCTATTGTTTCTGTCTTTCTGAAGGGATCTCCCCTTTTAATCCCATTATTTCAACACCTGTTGGACAATGCATGAGTGATAATGAGATCATTGATTAAATGCAATTAATGAATAGATTGCCACCTCTTGTTGTGTGTCGTCTGTGTTTCTGTGTTTCCGGCATTTCACATTGGAACACCTCATTCACCTTCCTTGTCTTCTCTCCGCCCTCCCTTTTAGGTAAGTTAAAGAGCTGCACCTGAGCCAGCCACTGATTGATTGATTGATTGATTGATTGATTGATTGATTGATTGATTGATTGATTGATTGATTGATTGATTGATTGATGCAGCACAACAGTCAAATAGTGGAGTGGAGTAGGGGAACAGCAAACAGCCAATAAAGCAGCCCGCCCGCTCGCCTGCCCGCCACAATGGACCTACCTGTGTACACTAGATGGATGTGATGGAATGTACTGTCGTCCCTACATTTCAAGAAGAAGTAAGAATTGCAGTTGCAACAAAGCCTTGCTTGCCTACAAAGAGAGCAGCAATTTGGATTTGTTACTATGTTACCTAGAAGAATAACAAACTGTGCATGGATGGAGGTTGTAGGAGCAAGGAGAAGTTGTCTGTAAAGTTGGTGGATGCCTATTTTCCATTTTGCAGTCCCTTGTCTCCCTCTTGTGGCCTCCTAGAGGCAACTAGCTGTGCAAAAAAAAGACAGCCTGGCGGCCGGCTGTTGCAGTGTTGCCCTCTCAGGCAACACTGAGTGACTGACTGAGCCTCACCGTCTTATATAAAGTTCAGACGGAACTTTGCACGTGTCATAGTGGAGCCCTCAGGATTCCAGAGCCAGCTTTCTGACATCATAATGGGGCCTCAGAGATAAAAGCCTGGGCCCAGGCAGTGTTGGTCAGTGCTGCTCAGCAGGCAGCACTGGACTGGACTGGATTACAGCTGATACAAGGTGTGAAGGAACAAGGGGTGGCTGTGGGCATGCACTTGCTGCCGCTGCCAGTGTTTATCTGCATGGCAGCAGGGCATTTGGGCGTTGCCAGGAAGGCGTTTTTATGTAGATTCCTCCTCTTTCAGCACTGCATTGTGGTGCAAGCAAAAGAAGCAAATCCTGTCTGGCTTCCTCTCCGGCCTTTATTCACCTCCCGTGTAGCTGTGAGTGTGTGAGCCTGCAGGGCCCCATGGAATTGCCTAGAAGTAGGCTGAATCGCTGCAAGGGCTGAACAGCAGTATCGGGCAGGCTCGGGCAACGCGCGGCCCGTTCGGGTTATCGCTTCTCGGCCTTTTGGCTAAGATCAAGTGTAGTATCTGTTCTTATCAGTTTAATATCTGATACGTCCCCTATCTGGGGACCATATATTAAATGGATTTTTAGAACAGGGAGATGGAAATAGAGCTTGCTCTGTCCACTCCACGCATTGACCTGCTATTGCAGTATTTCCAGGACCGGTGCACCCTTTCCTTATGTGTTGACTAAAAGCAGATTCCAAAAGTGTTTTTTGTCTTTGCTATTGTTTCTGTCTTTCTGAAGGGATCTCCCCTTTTAATCCCATTATTTCAACACCTGTTGGACAATGCATGAGTGATAATGAGCTCATTGATTAAATGCAATTAATGAATAGATTGCCACCTCTTGTTGTGTGTCGTCTGTGTTTCTGTGTTTCCGGCATTTCACATTGGAACACCTCATTCACCTTCCTTGTCTTCTCTCCGCCCTCCCTTTTAGGTAAGTTAAAGAGCGGCACCTGAGCCAGCCACTGATTGATTGATTGATTGATTGATTGATTGATTGATTGATTGATTGATGCAGCACAACAGTCAAATAGTGGAGTGGAGTAGGGGAACAGCAAACAGCCAATAAAGCAGCCCGCCCGCTCGCCTGCCCGCCACAATGGACCTACCTGTGTACACTAGATGGATGTGATGGAATGTACTGTCGTCCCTACATTTCAAGAAGAAGTAAGAATTGCAGTTGCAACAAAGCCTTGCTTGCCTACAAAGAGAGCAGCAATTTGGATTTGTTACTATGTTACCTAGAAGAATAACAAACTGTGCAAGGATGGAGGTTGTAGGAGCAAGGAGAAGTTGTCTGTAAAGTTGGTGGATGCCTATTTTCCATTTTGCAGTCCCTTGTCTCCCTCTTGTGGCCTCCTGGAGGCAACTAGCTGTGCAAAAAAAAGACAGCCTGGCGGCCGGCTGTTGCAGTGTTGCCCTCTCAGGCAACACTGAGTGACTGACTGAGCCTCACCGTCTTATATAAAGTTCAGACGGAACTTTGCACGTGTCATAGTGGAGCCCTCAGGATTCCAGAGCCAGCTTTCTGACATCATAATGGGGCCTCAGAGATAAAAGCCTGGGCCCAGGCAGTGTTGGTCAGTGCTGCTCAGCAGGCAGCACTGGACTGGACTGGATTACAGCTGATACAAGGTGTGAAGGAACAAGGGGTGGCTGTGGGCATGCACTTGCTGCCGCTGCCAGTGTTTATCTGCATGGCAGCAGGGCATTTGGGCGTTGCCAGGAAGGCGTTTTTATGTAGATTCCTCCTCTTTCAGCACTGCATTGTGGTGCAAGCAAAAGAAGCAAATCCTGTCTGGCTTCCTCTCCGGCCTTTATTCACCTCCCGTGTAGCTGTGAGTGTGTGAGCCTGCAGGGCCCCATGGAATTGCCTAGAAGTAGGCTGAATCGCTGCAAGGGCTGAACAGCAGTATCGGGCAGGCTCGGGCAACGCGCGGCCCGTTCGGGTTATCGCTTCTCGGCCTTTTGGCTAAGATCAAGTGTAGTATCTGTTCTTATCAGTTTAATATCTGATACGTCCCCTATCTGGGGACCATATATTAAATGGATTTTTAGAACAGGGAGATGGAAATAGAGCTTGCTCTGTCCACTCCACGCATTGACCTGGTATTGCAGTATTTCCAGGACCGGTGCACCCTTTCCTTATGTGTTGACTAAAAGCAGATTCCAAAAGTGTTTTTTGTCTTTGCTATTGTTTCTGTCTTTCTGAAGGGATCTCCCCTTTTAATCCCATTATTTCAACACCTGTTGGACAATGCATGAGTGATAATGAGCTCATTGATTAAATGCAATTAATGAATAGATTGCCACCTCTTGTTGTGTGTCGTCTGTGTTTCTGTGTTTCCGGCATTTCACATTGGAACACCTCATTCACCTTCCTTGTCTTCTCTCCGCCCTCCCTTTTAGGTAAGTTAAAGAGCTGCACCTGAGCCAGCCACTGATTGATTGATTGATTGATTGATTGATTGATTGATTGATTGATTGATTGATTGATTGATGCAGCACAACAGTCAAATAGTGGAGTGGAGTAGGGGAACAGCAAACAGCCAATAAAGCAGCCCGCCCGCTCGCCTGCCCGCCACAATGGACCTACCTGTGTACACTAGATGGATGTGATGGAATGTACTGTCGTCCCTACATTTCAAGAAGAAGTAAGAATTGCAGTTGCAACAAAGCCTTGCTTGCCTACAAAGAGAGCAGCAATTTGGATTTGTTACTATGTTACCTAGAAGAATAACAAACTGTGCAAGGATGGAGGTTGTAGGAGCAAGGAGAAGTTGTCTGTAAAGTTGGTGGATGCCTATTTTCCATTTTGCAGTCCCTTGTCTCCCTCTTGTGGCCTCCTGGAGGCAACTAGCTGTGCAAAAAAAAGACAGCCTGGCGGCCGGCTGTTGCAGTGTTGCCCTCTCAGGCAACACTGAGTGACTGACTGAGCCTCACCGTCTTATATAAAGTTCAGACGGAACTTTGCACGTGTCATAGTGGAGCCCTCAGGATTCCAGAGCCAGCTTTCTGACATCATAATGGGGCCTCAGAGATAAAAGCCTGGGCCCAGGCAGTGTTGGTCAGTGCTGCTCAGCAGGCAGCACTGGACTGGACTGGATTACAGCTGATACAAGGTGTGAAGGAACAAGGGGTGGCTGTGGGCATGCACTTGCTGCCGCTGCCAGTGTTTATCTGCATGGCAGCAGGGCATTTGGGCGTTGCCAGGAAGGCGTTTTTATGTAGATTCCTCCTCTTTCAGCACTGCATTGTGGTGCAAGCAAAAGAAGCAAATCCTGTCTGGCTTCCTCTCCGGCCTTTATTCACCTCCCGTGTAGCTGTGAGTGTGTGAGCCTGCAGGGCCCCATGGAATTGCCTAGAAGTAGGCTGAATCGCTGCAAGGGCTGAACAGCAGTATCGGGCAGGCTCGGGCAACGCGCGGCCCGTTCGGGTTATCGCTTCTCGGCCTTTTGGCTAAGATCAAGTGTAGTATCTGTTCTTATCAGTTTAATATCTGATACGTCCCCTATCTGGGGACCATATATTAAATGGATTTTTAGAACAGGGAGATGGAAATAGAGCTTGCTCTGTCCACTCCACGCATTGACCTGGTATTGCAGTATTTCCAGGACCGGTGCACCCTTTCCTTATGTGTTGACTAAAAGCAGATTCCAAAAGTGTTTTTTGTCTTTGCTATTGTTTCTGTCTTTCTGAAGGGATCTCCCCTTTTAATCCCATTATTTCAACACCTGTTGGACAATGCATGAGTGATAATGAGCTCATTGATTAAATGCAATTAATGAATAGATTGCCACCTCTTGTTGTGTGTCGTCTGTGTTTCTGTGTTTCCGGCATTTCACATTGGAACACCTCATTCACCTTCCTTGTCTTCTCTCCGCCCTCCCTTTTAGGTAAGTTAAAGAGCTGCACCTGAGCCAGCCACTTGATTGATTGATTGATTGATTGATTGATTGATTGATTGATGCAGCACAACAGTCAAATAGTGGAGTGGAGTAGGGGAACAGCAAACAGCCAATAAAGCAGCCCGCCCGCTCGCCTGCCCGCCACAATGGACCTACCTGTGTACACTAGATGGATGTGATGGAATGTACTGTCGTCCCTACATTTCAAGAAGAAGTAAGAATTGCAGTTGCAACAAAGCCTTGCTTGCCTACAAAGAGAGCAGCAATTTGGATTTGTTACTATGTTACCTAGAAGAATAACAAACTGTGCAAGGATGGAGGTTGTAGGAGCAAGGAGAAGTTGTCTGTAAAGTTGGTGGATGCCTATTTTCCATTTTGCAGTCCCTTGTCTCCCTCTTGTGGCCTCCTGGAGGCAACTAGCTGTGCAAAAAAAAGACAGCCTGGCGGCCGGCTGTTGCAGTGTTGCCCTCTCAGGCAACACTGAGTGACTGACTGAGCCTCACCGTCTTATATAAAGTTCAGACGGAACTTTGCACGTGTCATAGTGGAGCCCTCAGGATTCCAGAGCCAGCTTTCTGACATCATAATGGGGCCTCAGAGATAAAAGCCTGGGCCCAGGCAGTGTTGGTCAGTGCTGCTCAGCAGGCAGCACTGGACTGGACTGGATTACAGCTGATACAAGGTGTGAAGGAACAAGGGGTGGCTGTGGGCATGCACTTGCTGCCGCTGCCAGTGTTTATCTGCATGGCAGCAGGGCATTTGGGCGTTGCCAGGAAGGCGTTTTTATGTAGATTCCTCCTCTTTCAGCACTGCATTGTGGTGCAAGCAAAAGAAGCAAATCCTGTCTGGCTTCCTCTCCGGCCTTTATTCACCTCCCGTGTAGCTGTGAGTGTGTGAGCCTGCAGGGCCCCATGGAATTGCCTAGAAGTAGGCTGAATCGCTGCAAGGGCTGAACAGCAGTATCGGGCAGGCTCGGGCAACGCGCGGCCCGTTCGGGTTATCGCTTCTCGGCCTTTTGGCTAAGATCAAGTGTAGTATCTGTTCTTATCAGTTTAATATCTGATACGTCCCCTATCTGGGGACCATATATTAAATGGATTTTTAGAACAGGGAGATGGAAATAGAGCTTGCTCTGTCCACTCCACGCATTGACCTGGTATTGCAGTATTTCCAGGACCGGTGCACCCTTTCCTTATGTGTTGACTAAAAGCAGATTCCAAAAGTGTTTTTTGTCTTTGCTATTGTTTCTGTCTTTCTGAAGGGATCTCCCCTTTTAATCCCATTATTTCAACACCTGTTGGACAATGCATGAGTGATAATGAGCTCATTGATTAAATGCAATTAATGAATAGATTGCCACCTCTTGTTGTGTGTCGTCTGTGTTTCTGTGTTTCCGGCATTTCACATTGGAACACCTCATTCACCTTCCTTGTCTTCTCTCCGCCCTCCCTTTTAGGTAAGTTAAAGAGCTGCACCTGAGCCAGCCACTGATTGATTGATTGATTGATTGATTGATTGATTGATTGATTGATTGATTGATTGATGCAGCACAACAGTCAAATAGTGGAGTGGAGTAGGGGAACAGCAAACAGCCAATAAAGCAGCCCGCCCGCTCGCCTGCCCGCCACAATGGACCTACCTGTGTACACTAGATGGATGTGATGGAATGTACTGTCGTCCCTACATTTCAAGAAGAAGTAAGAATTGCAGTTGCAACAAAGCCTTGCTTGCCTACAAAGAGAGCAGCAATTTGGATTTGTTACTATGTTACCTAGAAGAATAACAAACTGTGCAAGGATGGAGGTTGTAGGAGCAAGGAGAAGTTGTCTGTAAAGTTGGTGGATGCCTATTTTCCATTTTGCAGTCCCTTGTCTCCCTCTTGTGGCCTCCTGGAGGCAACTAGCTGTGCAAAAAAAAGACAGCCTGGCGGCCGGCTGTTGCAGTGTTGCCCTCTCAGGCAACACTGAGTGACTGACTGAGCCTCACCGTCTTATATAAAGTTCAGACGGAACTTTGCACGTGTCATAGTGGAGCCCTCAGGATTCCAGAGCCAGCTTTCTGACATCATAATGGGGCCTCAGAGATAAAAGCCTGGGCCCAGGCAGTGTTGGTCAGTGCTGCTCAGCAGGCAGCACTGGACTGGACTGGATTACAGCTGATACAAGGTGTGAAGGAACAAGGGGTGGCTGTGGGCATGCACTTGCTGCCGCTGCCAGTGTTTATCTGCATGGCAGCAGGGCATTTGGGCGTTGCCAGGAAGGCGTTTTTATGTAGATTCCTCCTCTTTCAGCACTGCATTGTGGTGCAAGCAAAAGAAGCAAATCCTGTCTGGCTTCCTCTCCGGCCTTTATTCACCTCCCGTGTAGCTGTGAGTGTGTGAGCCTGCAGGGCCCCATGGAATTGCCTAGAAGTAGGCTGAATCGCTGCAAGGGCTGAACAGCAGTATCGGGCAGGCTCGGGCAACGCGCGGCCCGTTCGGGTTATCGCTTCTCTGCCTTTTGGCTAAGATCAAGTGTAGTATCTGTTCTTATCAGTTTAATATCTGATACGTCCCCTATCTGGGGACCATATATTAAATGGATTTTTAGAACAGGGAGATGGAAATAGAGCTTGCTCTGTCCACTCCACGCATTGACCTGGTATTGCAGTATTTCCAGGACCGGTGCACCCTTTCCTTATGTGTTGACTAAAAGCAGATTCCAAAAGTGTTTTTTGTCTTTGCTATTGTTTCTGTCTTTCTGAAGGGATCTCCCCTTTTAATCCCATTATTTCAACACCTGTTGGACAATGCATGAGTGATAATGAGCTCATTGATTAAATGCAATTAATGAATAGATTGCCACCTCTTGTTGTGTGTCGTCTGTGTTTCTGTGTTTCCGGCATTTCACATTGGAACACCTCATTCACCTTCCTTGTCTTCTCTCCGCCCTCCCTTTTAGGTAAGTTAAAGAGCTGCACCTGAGCCAGCCACTGATTGATTGATTGATTGATTGATTGATTGATTGATTGATTGATTGATTGATTGTGATGCAGCACAACAGTCAAATAGTGGAGTGGAGTAGGGGAACAGCAAACAGCCAATAAAGCAGCCCGCCCGCTCGCCTGCCCGCCACAATGGACCTACCTGTGTACACTAGATGGATGTGATGGAATGTACTGTCGTCCCTACATTTCAAGAAGAAGTAAGAATTGCAGTTGCAACAAAGCCTTGCTTGCCTACAAAGAGAGCAGCAATTTGGATTTGTTACTATGTTACCTAGAAGAATAACAAACTGTGCAAGGATGGAGGTTGTAGGAGCAAGGAGAAGTTGTCTGTAAAGTTGGTGGATGCCTATTTTCCATTTTGCAGTCCCTTGTCTCCCTCTTGTGGCCTCCTGGAGGCAACTAGCTGTGCAAAAAAAAGACAGCCTGGCGGCCGGCTGTTGCAGTGTTGCCCTCTCAGGCAACACTGAGTGACTGACTGAGCCTCACCGTCTTATATAAAGTTCAGACGGAACTTTGCACGTGTCATAGTGGAGCCCTCAGGATTCCAGAGCCAGCTTTCTGACATCATAATGGGGCCTCAGAGATAAAAGCCTGGGCCCAGGCAGTGTTGGTCAGTGCTGCTCAGCAGGCAGCACTGGACTGGACTGGATTACAGCTGATACAAGGTGTGAAGGAACAAGGGGTGGCTGTGGGCATGCACTTGCTGCCGCTGCCAGTGTTTATCTGCATGGCAGCAGGGCATTTGGGCGTTGCCAGGAAGGCGTTTTTATGTAGATTCCTCCTCTTTCAGCACTGCATTGTGGTGCAAGCAAAAGAAGCAAATCCTGTCTGGCTTCCTCTCCGGCCTTTATTCACCTCCCGTGTAGCTGTGAGTGTGTGAGCCTGCAGGGCCCCATGGAATTGCCTAGAAGTAGGCTGAATCGCTGCAAGGGCTGAACAGCAGTATCGGGCAGGCTCGGGCAACGCGCGGCCCGTTCGGGTTATCGCTTCTCGGCCTTTTGGCTAAGATCAAGTGTAGTATCTGTTCTTATCAGTTTAATATCTGATACGTCCCCTATCTGGGGACCATATATTAAATGGATTTTTAGAACAGGGAGATGGAAATAGAGCTTGCTCTGTCCACTCCACGCATTGACCTGGTATTGCAGTATTTCCAGGACCGGTGCACCCTTTCCTTATGTGTTGACTAAAAGCAGATTCCAAAAGTGTTTTTTGTCTTTGCTATTGTTTCTGTCTTTCTGAAGGGATCTCCCCTTTTAATCCCATTATTTCAACACCTGTTGGACAATGCATGAGTGATAATGAGCTCATTGATTAAATGCAATTAATGAATAGATTGCCACCTCTTGTTGTGTGTCGTCTGTGTTTCTGTGTTTCCGGCATTTCACATTGGAACACCTCATTCACCTTCCTTGTCTTCTCTCCGCCCTCCCTTTTAGGTAAGTTAAAGAGCTGCACCTGAGCCAGCCACTGATTGATTGATTGATTGATTGATTGATTGATTGATTGATTGATTGATTGATGCAGCACAACAGTCAAATAGTGGAGTGGAGTAGGGGAACAGCAAACAGCCAATAAAGCAGCCCGCCCGCTCGCCTGCCCGCCACAATGGACCTACCTGTGTACACTAGATGGATGTGATGGAATGTACTGTCGTCCCTACATTTCAAGAAGAAGTAAGAATTGCAGTTGCAACAAAGCCTTGCTTGCCTACAAAGAGAGCAGCAATTTGGATTTGTTACTATGTTACCTAGAAGAATAACAAACTGTGCAAGGATGGAGGTTGTAGGAGCAAGGAGAAGTTGTCTGTAAAGTTGGTGGATGCCTATTTTCCATTTTGCAGTCCCTTGTCTCCCTCTTGTGGCCTCCTGGAGGCAACTAGCTGTGCAAAAAAAAGACAGCCTGGCGGCCGGCTGTTGCAGTGTTGCCCTCTCAGGCAACACTGAGTGACTGACTGAGCCTCACCGTCTTATATAAAGTTCAGACGGAACTTTGCACGTGTCATAGTGGAGCCCTCAGGATTCCAGAGCCAGCTTTCTGACATCATAATGGGGCCTCAGAGATAAAAGCCTGGGCCCAGGCAGTGTTGGTCAGTGCTGCTCAGCAGGCAGCACTGGACTGGACTGGATTACAGCTGATACAAGGTGTGAAGGAACAAGGGGTGGCTGTGGGCATGCACTTGCTGCCGCTGCCAGTGTTTATCTGCATGGCAGCAGGGCATTTGGGCGTTGCCAGGAAGGCGTTTTTATGTAGATTCCTCCTCTTTCAGCACTGCATTGTGGTGCAAGCAAAAGAAGCAAATCCTGTCTGGCTTCCTCTCCGGCCTTTATTCACCTCCCGTGTAGCTGTGAGTGTGTGAGCCTGCAGGGCCCCATGGAATTGCCTAGAAGTAGGCTGAATCGCTGCAAGGGCTGAACAGCAGTATCGGGCAGGCTCGGGCAACGCGCGGCCCGTTCGGGTTATCGCTTCTCGGCCTTTTGGCTAAGATCAAGTGTAGTATCTGTTCTTATCAGTTTAATATCTGATACGTCCCCTATCTGGGGACCATATATTAAATGGATTTTTAGAACAGGGAGATGGAAATAGAGCTTGCTCTGTCCACTCCACGCATTGACCTGGTATTGCAGTATTTCCAGGACCGGTGCACCCTTTCCTTATGTGTTGACTAAAAGCAGATTCCAAAAGTGTTTTTTGTCTTTGCTATTGTTTCTGTCTTTCTGAAGGGATCTCCCCTTTTAATCCCATTATTTCAACACCTGTTGGACAATGCATGAGTGATAATGAGCTCATTGATTAAATGCAATTAATGAATAGATTGCCACCTCTTGTTGTGTGTCGTCTGTGTTTCTGTGTTTCCGGCATTTCACATTGGAACACCTCATTCACCTTCCTTGTCTTCTCTCCGCCCTCCCTTTTAGGTAAGTTAAAGAGCTGCACCTGAGCCAGCCACTGATTGATTGATTGATTGATTGATTGATTGATTGATTGATTGATTGATTGATTGATTGATGCAGCACAACAGTCAAATAGTGGAGTGGAGTAGGGGAACAGCAAACAGCCAATAAAGCAGCCCGCCCGCTCGCCTGCCCGCCACAATGGACCTACCTGTGTACACTAGATGGATGTGATGGAATGTACTGTCGTCCCTACATTTCAAGAAGAAGTAAGAATTGCAGTTGCAACAAAGCCTTGCTTGCCTACAAAGAGAGCAGCAATTTGGATTTGTTACTATGTTACCTAGAAGAATAACAAACTGTGCAAGGATGGAGGTTGTAGGAGCAAGGAGAAGTTGTCTGTAAAGTTGGTGGATGCCTATTTTCCATTTTGCAGTCCCTTGTCTCCCTCTTGTGGCCTCCTGGAGGCAACTAGCTGTGCAAAAAAAAGACAGCCTGGCGGCCGGCTGTTGCAGTGTTGCCCTCTCAGGCAACACTGAGTGACTGACTGAGCCTCACCGTCTTATATAAAGTTCAGACGGAACTTTGCACGTGTCATAGTGGAGCCCTCAGGATTCCAGAGCCAGCTTTCTGACATCATAATGGGGCCTCAGAGATAAAAGCCTGGGCCCAGGCAGTGTTGGTCAGTGCTGCTCAGCAGGCAGCACTGGACTGGACTGGATTACAGCTGATACAAGGTGTGAAGGAACAAGGGGTGGCTGTGGGCATGCACTTGCTGCCGCTGCCAGTGTTTATCTGCATGGCAGCAGGGCATTTGGGCGTTGCCAGGAAGGCGTTTTTATGTAGATTCCTCCTCTTTCAGCACTGCATTGTGGTGCAAGCAAAAGAAGCAAATCCTGTCTGGCTTCCTCTCCGGCCTTTATTCACCTCCCGTGTAGCTGTGAGTGTGTGAGCCTGCAGGGCCCCATGGAATTGCCTAGAAGTAGGCTGAATCGCTGCAAGGGCTGAACAGCAGTATCGGGCAGGCTCGGGCAACGCGCGGCCCGTTCGGGTTATCGCTTCTCGGCCTTTTGGCTAAGATCAAGTGTAGTATCTGTTCTTATCAGTTTAATATCTGATACGTCCCCTATCTGGGGACCATATATTAAATGGATTTTTAGAACAGGGAGATGGAAATAGAGCTTGCTCTGTCCACTCCACGCATTGACCTGGTATTGCAGTATTTCCAGGACCGGTGCACCCTTTCCTTATGTGTTGACTAAAAGCAGATTCCAAAAGTGTTTTTTGTCTTTGCTATTGTTTCTGTCTTTCTGAAGGGATCTCCCCTTTTAATCCCATTATTTCAACACCTGTTGGACAATGCATGAGTGATAATGAGCTCATTGATTAAATGCAATTAATGAATAGATTGCCACCTCTTGTTGTGTGTCGTCTGTGTTTCTGTGTTTCCGGCATTTCACATTGGAACACCTCATTCACCTTCCTTGTCTTCTCTCCGCCCTCCCTTTTAGGTAAGTTAAAGAGCTGCACCTGAGCCAGCCACTGATTGATTGATTGATTGATTGATTGATTGATTGATTGATTGATTGATGCAGCACAACAGTCAAATAGTGGAGTGGAGTAGGGGAACAGCAAACAGCCAATAAAGCAGCCCGCCCGCTCGCCTGCCCGCCACAATGGACCTACCTGTGTACACTAGATGGATGTGATGGAATGTACTGTCGTCCCTACATTTCAAGAAGAAGTAAGAATTGCAGTTGCAACAAAGCCTTGCTTGCCTACAAAGAGAGCAGCAATTTGGATTTGTTACTATGTTACCTAGAAGAATAACAAACTGTGCAAGGATGGAGGTTGTAGGAGCAAGGAGAAGTTGTCTGTAAAGTTGGTGGATGCCTATTTTCCATTTTGCAGTCCCTTGTCTCCCTCTTGTGGCCTCCTGGAGGCAACTAGCTGTGCAAAAAAAAGACAGCCTGGCGGCCGGCTGTTGCAGTGTTGCCCTCTCAGGCAACACTGAGTGACTGACTGAGCCTCACCGTCTTATATAAAGTTCAGACGGAACTTTGCACGTGTCATAGTGGAGCCCTCAGGATTCCAGAGCCAGCTTTCTGACATCATAATGGGGCCTCAGAGATAAAAGCCTGGGCCCAGGCAGTGTTGGTCAGTGCTGCTCAGCAGGCAGCACTGGACTGGACTGGATTACAGCTGATACAAGGTGTGAAGGAACAAGGGGTGGCTGTGGGCATGCACTTGCTGCCGCTGCCAGTGTTTATCTGCATGGCAGCAGGGCATTTGGGCGTTGCCAGGAAGGCGTTTTTATGTAGATTCCTCCTCTTTCAGCACTGCATTGTGGTGCAAGCAAAAGAAGCAAATCCTGTCTGGCTTCCTCTCCGGCCTTTATTCACCTCCCGTGTAGCTGTGAGTGTGTGAGCCTGCAGGGCCCCATGGAATTGCCTAGAAGTAGGCTGAATCGCTGCAAGGGCTGAACAGCAGTATCGGGCAGGCTCGGGCAACGCGCGGCCCGTTCGGGTTATCGCTTCTCGGCCTTTTGGCTAAGATCAAGTGTAGTATCTGTTCTTATCAGTTTAATATCTGATACGTCCCCTATCTGGGGACCATATATTAAATGGATTTTTAGAACAGGGAGATGGAAATAGAGCTTGCTCTGTCCACTCCACGCATTGACCTGGTATTGCAGTATTTCCAGGACCGGTGCACCCTTTCCTTATGTGTTGACTAAAAGCAGATTCCAAAAGTGTTTTTTGTCTTTGCTATTGTTTCTGTCTTTCTGAAGGGATCTCCCCTTTTAATCCCATTATTTCAACACCTGTTGGACAATGCATGAGTGATAATGAGCTCATTGATTAAATGCAATTAATGAATAGATTGCCACCTCTTGTTGTGTGTCGTCTGTGTTTCTGTGTTTCCGGCATTTCACATTGGAACACCTCATTCACCTTCCTTGTCTTCTCTCCGCCCTCCCTTTTAGGTAAGTTAAAGAGCTGCACCTGAGCCAGCCACTGATTGATTGATTGATTGATTGATTGATTGATTGATTGATTGATTGATTGATTGATTGATGCAGCACAACAGTCAAATAGTGGAGTGGAGTAGGGGAACAGCAAACAGCCAATAAAGCAGCCCGCCCGCTCGCCTGCCCGCCACAATGGACCTACCTGTGTACACTAGATGGATGTGATGGAATGCGTCCCTACATTTCAAGAAGAAGTAAGAATTGCAGTTGCAACAAAGCCTTGCTTGCCTACAAAGAGAGCAGCAATTTGGATTTGTTACTATGTTACCTAGAAGAATAACAAACTGTGCAAGGATGGAGGTTGTAGGAGCAAGGAGAAGTTGTCTGTAAAGTTGGTGGATGCCTATTTTCCATTTTGCAGTCCCTTGTCTCCCTCTTGTGGCCTCCTGGAGGCAACTAGCTGTGCAAAAAAAAGACAGCCTGGCGGCCGGCTGTTGCAGTGTTGCCCTCTCAGGCAACACTGAGTGACTGACTGAGCCTCACCGTCTTATATAAAGTTCAGACGGAACTTTGCACGTGTCATAGTGGAGCCCTCAGGATTCCAGAGCCAGCTTTCTGACATCATAATGGGGCCTCAGAGATAAAAGCCTGGGCCCAGGCAGTGTTGGTCAGTGCTGCTCAGCAGGCAGCACTGGACTGGACTGGATTACAGCTGATACAAGGTGTGAAGGAACAAGGGGTGGCTGTGGGCATGCACTTGCTGCCGCTGCCAGTGTTTATCTGCATGGCAGCAGGGCATTTGGGCGTTGCCAGGAAGGCATTTTTATGTAGATTCCTCCTCTTTCAGCACTGCATTGTGGTGCAAGCAAAAGAAGCAAATCCTGTCTGGCTTCCTCTCCGGCCTTTATTCACCTCCCGTGTAGCTGTGAGTGTGTGAGCCTGCAGGGCCCCATGGAATTGCCTAGAAGTAGGCTGAATCGCTGCAAGGTCTGAACAGCAGTATCGGGCAGGCTCGGGCAACGCGCGGCCCGTTCGGGTTATCGCTTCTCGGCCTTTTGGCTAAGATCAAGTGTAGTATCTGTTCTTATCAGTTTAATATCTGATACGTCCCCTATCTGGGGACCATATATTAAATGGATTTTTAGAACAGGGAGATGGAAATAGAGCTTGCTCTGTCCACTCCACGCATTGACCTGGTATTGCAGTATTTCCAGGACCGGTGCACCCTTTCCTTATGTGTTGACTAAAAGCAGATTCCAAAAGTGTTTTTTGTCTTTGCTATTGTTTCTGTCTTTCTGAAGGGATCTCCCCTTTTAATCCCATTATTTCAACACCTGTTGGACAATGCATGAGTGATAATGAGATCATTGATTAAATGCAATTAATGAATAGATTGCCACCTCTTGTTGTGTGTCGTCTGTGTTTCTGTGTTTCCGGCATTTCACATTGGAACACCTCATTCACCTTCCTTGTCTTCTCTCCCGCCCTCCCTTTTAGGTAAGTTAAAGAGCTGCACCTGAGCCAGCCACTGATTGATTGATTGATTGATTGATTGATTGATTGATTGATTGATGCAGCACAACAGTCAAATAGTGGAGTGGAGTAGGGGAACAGCAAACAGCCAATAAAGCAGCCCGCCCGCTCGCCTGCCCGCCACAATGGACCTACCTGTGTACACTAGATGGATGTGATGGAATGTACTGTCGTCCCTACATTTCAAGAAGAAGTAAGAATTGCAGTTGCAACAAAGCCTTGCATGCTACAAAGAGAGCAGCAATTTGGATTTGTTACTATGTTACCTAGAAGAATAACAAACTGTGCAAGGATGGAGGTTGTAGGAGCAAGGAGAAGTTGTCTGTAAAGTTGGTGGATGCCTATTTTCCATTTTGCAGTCCCTTGTCTCCCTCTTGTGGCCTCCTGGAGGCAACTAGCTGTGCAAAAAAAAAGACAGCCTGGCGGCCGGCTGTTGCAGTGTTGCCCTCTCAGGCAACACTGAGTGACTGACTGAGCCTCACCGTCTTATATAAAGTTCAGAGGAACTTTGCACGTGTCATAGTGGAGCCCTCAGGATTCCAGAGCCAGCTTTCTGACATCATAATGGGGCCTCAGAGATAAAAGCCTGGGCCCAGGCAGTGTTGGTCAGTGCTGCTCAGAGGGCAGCACTGGACTGGACTGGATTACAGCTGATACAAGGTGTGAAGGAACAAGGGGTGGCTGTGGGCATGCACTTGCTGCCGCTGCCAGTGTTTATCTGCATGGCAGCAGGGCATTTGGGCGTTGCCAGGAAGGCGTTTTTATGTAGATTCCTCCTCTTTCAGCACTGCATTGTGGTGCAAGCAAAAGAAGCAAATCCTGTCTGGCTTCCTCTCCGGCCTTTATTCACCTCCCGTGTAGCTGTGAGTGTGTGAGCCTGCAGGGCCCCATGGAATTGCCTAGAAGTAGGCTGAATCGCTGCAAGGGCTGAACAGCAGTATCGGGCAGGCTCGGGCAACGCGCGGCCCGTTCGGGTTATCGCTTCTCGGCCTTTTGGCTAAGATCAAGTGTAGTATCTGTTCTTATCAGTTTAATATCTGATACGTCCCCTATCTGGGGACCATATATTAAATGGATTTTTAGAACAGGGAGATGGAAATAGAGCTTGCTCTGTCCACTCCACGCATTGACCTGGTATTGCAGTATTTCCAGGACCGGTGCACCCTTTCCTTATGTGTTGACTAAAAGCAGATTCCAAAAGTGTTTTTTGTCTTTGCTATTGTTTCTGTCTTTCTGAAGGGATCTCCCCTTTTAATCCCATTATTTCAACACCTGTTGGACAATGCATGAGTGATAATGAGCTCATTGATTAAATGCAATTAATGAATAGATTGCCACCTCTTGTTGTGTGTCGTCTGTGTTTCTGTGTTTCCGGCATTTCACATTGGAACACCTCATTCACCTTCCTTGTCTTCTCTCCGCCCTCCCTTTTAGGTAAGTTAAAGAGCTGCACCTGAGCCAGCCACTGATTGATTGATTGATTGATTGATTGATTGATTGATTGATGATTGATTGATGAGCAGCACAACAGTCAAATAGTGGAGTGGAGTAGGGGAACAGCAAACAGCCAATAAAGCAGCCCGCCCGCTCGCCTGCCCGCCACAATGGACCTACCTGTGTACACTAGATGGATGTGATGGAATGTACTGTCGTCCCTACATTTCAAGAAGAAGTAAGAATTGCAGTTGCAACAAAGCCTTGCTTGCCTACAAAGAGAGCAGCAATTTGGATTTGTTACTATGTTACCTAGAAGAATAACAAACTGTGCAAGGATGGAGGTTGTAGGAGCAAGGAGAAGTTGTCTGTAAAGTTGGTGGATGCCTATTTTCCATTTTGCAGTCCCTTGTCTCCCTCTTGTGGCCTCCTGGAGGCAACTAGCTGTGCAAAAAAAAGACAGCCTGGCGGCCGGCTGTTGCAGTGTTGCCCTCTCAGGCAACACTGAGTGACTGACTGAGCCTCACCGTCTTATATAAAGTTCAGACGGAACTTTGCACGTGTCATAGTGGAGCCCTCAGGATTCCAGAGCCAGCTTTCTGACATCATAATGGGGCCTCAGAGATAAAAGCCTGGGGCCCAGGCAGTGTTGGTCAGTGCTGCTCAGCAGGCAGCACTGGACTGGACTGGATTACAGCTGATACAAGGTGTGAAGGAACAAGGGGTGGCTGTGGGCATGCACTTGCTGCCGCTGCCAGTGTTTATCTGCATGGCAGCAGGGCATTTGGGCGTTGCCAGGAAGGCGTTTTTATGTAGATTCCTCCTCCTTTCAGCACTGCATTGTGGTGCAAGCAAAAGAAGCAAATCCTGTCTGGCTTCCTCTCCGGCCTTTATTCACCTCCCGTGTAGCTGTGAGTGTGTGAGCCTGCAGGGCCCCATGGAATTGCCTAGAAGTAGGCTGAATCGCTGCAAGGGCTGAACAGCAGTATCGGGCAGGCTCGGGCAACGCGCGGCCCGTTCGGGTTATCGCTTCTCGGCCTTTTGGCTAAGATCAAGTGTAGTATCTGTTCTTATCAGTTTAATATCTGATACGTCCCCTATCTGGGGACCATATATTAAATGGATTTTTAGAACAGGGAGATGGAAATAGAGCTTGCTCTGTCCACTCCACGCATTGACCTGGTATTGCAGTATTTCCAGGACCGGTGCACCCTTTCCTTATGTGTTGACTAAAAGCAGATTCCAAAAGTGTTTTTTGTCTTTGCTATTGTTTCTGTCTTTCTGAAGGGATCTCCCCTTTTAATCCCATCATTTCAACACCTGTTGGACAATGCATGAGTGATAATGAGCTCATTGATTAAATGCAATTAATGAATAGATTGCCACCTCTTGTTGTGTGTCGTCTGTGTTTCTGTGTTTCCGGCATTTCACATTGGAACACCTCATTCACCTTCCTTGTCTTCTCTCCGCCCTCCCTTTTAGGTAAGTTAAAGAGCTGCACCTGAGCCAGCCACTGATTGATGATTGATTGATTGATTGATTGATTGATTGATTGATTGATTGATGCAGCACAACAGTCAAATAGTGGAGTGGAGTAGGGGAACAGCAAACAGCCAATAAAGCAGCCCGCCCGCTCGCCTGCCCGCCACAATGGACCTACCTGTGTACACTAGATGGATGTGATGGAATGTACTGTCGTCCCTACATTTCAAGAAGAAGTAAGAATTGCAGTTGCAACAAAGCCTTGCTTGCCTACAAAGAGAGCAGCAATTTGGATTTGTTACTATGTTACCTAGAAGAATAACAAACTGTGCAAGGATGGAGGTTGTAGGAGCAAGGAGAAGTTGTCTGTAAAGTTGGTGGATGCCTATTTTCCATTTTGCAGTCCCTTGTCTCCCTCTTGTGGCCTCCTGGAGGCAACTAGCTGTGCAAAAAAAAGACAGCCTGGCGGCCGGCTGTTGCAGTGTTGCCCTCTCAGGCAACACTGAGTGACTGACATGAGCCTCACCGTCTTATATAAAGTTCAGACGGAACTTTGCACGTGTCATAGTGGAGCCCTCAGGATTCCAGAGCCAGCTTTCTGACATCATAATGGGGCCTCAGAGATAAAAGCCTGGGCCCAGGCAGTGTTGGTCAGTGCTGCTCAGCAGGCAGCACTGGACTGGACTGGATTACAGCTGATACAAGGTGTGAAGGAACAAGGGGTGGCTGTGGGCATGCACTTGCTGCCGCTGCCAGTGTTTATCTGCATGGCAGCAGGGCATTTGGGCGTTGCCAGGAAGGCGTTTTTATGTAGATTCCTCCTCTTTCAGCACTGCATTGTGGTGCAAGCAAAAGAAGCAAATCCTGTCTGGCTTCCTCTCCGGCCTTTATTCACCTCCCGTGTAGCTGTGAGTGTGTGAGCCTGCAGGGCCCCATGGAATTGCCTAGAAGTAGGCTGAATCGCTGCAAGGGCTGAACAGCAGTATCGGGCAGGCTCGGGCAACGCGCGGCCCGTTCGGGTTATCGCTTCTCGGCCTTTTGGCTAAGATCAAGTGTAGTATCTGTTCTTATCAGTTTAATATCTGATACGTCCCCTATCTGGGGACCATATATTAAATGGATTTTTAGAACAGGGAGATGGAAATAGAGCTTGCTCTGTCCACTCCACGCATTGACCTGGTATTGCAGTATTTCCAGGACCGGTGCACCCTTTCCTTATGTGTTGACTAAAAGCAGATTCCAAAAGTGTTTTTTGTCTTTGCTATTGTTTCTGTCTTTCTGAAGGGATCTCCCCTTTTAATCCCATTATTTCAACACCCTGTTGGACAATGCATGAGTGATAATGAGCTCATTGATTAAATGCAATTAATGAATAGATTGCCACCTCTTGTTGTGTGTCGTCTGTGTTTCTGTGTTTCCGGCATTTACACATTGGAACACCTCATTCACCTTCCTTGTCTTCTCTCCGCCCTCCCTTTTAGGTAAGTTAAAGAGCTGCACCTGAGCAGCCACTGATTGATTGATTGATTGATTGATTGATTGATTGATTGATGCAGCACAACAGTCAAATAGTGGAGTGGAGTAGGGGAACAGCAAACAGCCAATAAAGCAGCCCGCCCGCTCCCCTGCCCGCCACAATGGACCTACCTGTGTACACTAGATGGATGTGATGGAATGTACTGTCGTCCCTACATTTCAAGAAGAAGTAAGAATTGCAGTTGCAACAAAGCCTTGCTTGCCTACAAAGAGAGCAGCAATTTGGATTTGTTACTATGTTACCTAGAAGAATAACAAACTGTGCAAGGATGGAGGTTGTAGGAGCAAGGAGAAGTTGTCTGTAAAGTTGGTGGATGCCTATTTTCCATTTTGCAGTCCCTTGTCTCCCTCTTGTGGCCTCCTGGAGGCAACTAGCTGTGCAAAAAAAAGACAGCCTGGCGGCCGGCTGTTGCAGTGTTGCCCTCTCAGGCAACACTGAGTGACTGACTGAGCCTCACCGTCTTATATAAAGTTCAGACGGAACTTTGCACGTGTCATAGTGGAGCCCTCAGGATTCCAGAGCCAGCTTTCTGACATCATAATGGGGCCTCAGAGATAAAAGCCTGGGCCCAGGCAGTGTTGGTCAGTGCTGCTCAGCAGGCAGCACTGGACTGGACTGGATTACAGCTGATACAAGGTGTGAAGGAACAAGGGGTGGCTGTGGGCATGCACTTGCTGCCGCTGCCAGTGTTTATCTGCATGGCAGCAGGGCATTTGGGCGTTGCCAGGAAGGCGTTTTTATGTAGATTCCTCCTCTTTCAGCACTGCATTGTGGTGCAAGCAAAAGAAGCAAATCCTGTCTGGCTTCCTCTCCGGCCTTTATTCACCTCCCGTGTAGCTGTGAGTGTGTGAGCCTGCAGGGCCCCATGGAATTGCCTAGAAGTAGGCTGAATCGCTGCAAGGGCTGAACAGCAGTATCGGGCAGGCTCGGGCAACGCGCGGCCCGTTCGGGTTATCGCTTCTCGGCCTTTTGGCTAAGATCAAGTGTAGTATCTGTTCTTATCAGTTTAATATCTGATACGTCCCCTATCTGGGGACCATATATTAAATGGATTTTTAGAACAGGGAGATGGAAATAGAGCTTGCTCTGTCCACTCCACGCATTGACCTGGTATTGCAGTATTTCCAGGACCGGTGCACCCTTTCCCTTATGTGTTGACTAAAAGCAGATTCCAAAAGTGTTTTTTGTCTTTGCTATTGTTTCTGTCTTTCTGAAGGGATCTCCCTTTTAATCCCATTATTTCAACACCTGTTGGACAATGCATGAGTGATAATGAGATCATTGATTAAATGCAATTAATGAATAGATTGCCACCTCTTGTTGTGTGTCGTCTGTGTTTCTGTGTTTCCGGCATTTCACATTGGAACACCTCATTCACCTCCTTGTCTTCTCTCCGCCCTCCCTTTTAGGTAAGTTAAAGAGCTGCACCTGAGCCAGCCACTGATTTGATTGATTGATTGATTGATTGATGATTGATTGATTGATTGATTGATTGATTGATGCAGCACAACAGTCAAATAGTGGAGTGGAGTAGGGGAACAGCAAACAGCCAATAAAGCAGCCGCCCGCTCGCCTGCCCGCCACAATGGACCTACCTGTGTACACTAGATGGATGTGATGGAATGTACTGTCGTCCCTACATTTCAAGAAGAAGTAAGAATTGCAGTTGCAACAAAGCCTTGCTTGCCTACAAAGAGAGCAGCAATTTGGATTTGTTACTATGTTACCTAGAAGAATAACAAACTGTGCAAGGATGGAGGTTGTAGGAGCAAGGAGAAGTTGTCTGTAAAGTTGGTGGATGCCTATTTTCCATTTTGCAGTCCCTTGTCTCCCTCTTGTGGCCTCCTGGAGGCAACTAGCTGTGCAAAAAAAAGACAGCCTGGCGGCCGGCTGTTGCAGTGTTGCCCTCTCAGGCAACACTGAGTGACTGACTGAGCCTCACCGTCTTATATAAAGTTCAGACGGAACTTTGCACGTGTCATAGTGGAGCCCTCAGGATTCCAGAGCCAGCTTTCTGACATCATAATGGGGCCTCAGAGATAAAAGCCTGGGCCCAGGCAGTGTTGGTCAGTGCTGCTCAGCAGGCAGCACTGGACTGGACTGGATTACAGCTGATACAAGGTGTGAAGGAACAAGGGGTGGCTGTGGGCATGCACTTGCTGCCGCTGCCAGTGTTTATCTGCATGGCAGCAGGGCATTTGGGCGTTGCCAGGAAGGCGTTTTTATGTAGATTCCTCCTCTTTCAGCACTGCATTGTGGTGCAAGCAAAAGAAGCAAATCCTGTCTGGCTTCCTCTCCGGCCTTTATTCACCTCCCGTGTAGCTGTGAGTGTGTGAGCCTGCAGGGCCCCATGGAATTGCCTAGAAGTAGGCTGAATCGCTGCAAGGGCTGAACAGCAGTATCGGGCAGGCTCGGGCAACGCGCGGCCCGTTCGGGTTATCGCTTCTCGGCCTTTTGGCTAAGATCAAGTGTAGTATCTGTTCTTATCAGTTTAATATCTGATACGTCCCCTATCTGGGGACCATATATTAAATGGATTTTTTAGAACAGGGAGATGGAAATAGAGCTTGCTCTGTCCACTCCACGCATTGACCTGGTATTGCAGTATTTCCAGGACCGGTGCACCCTTTCCTTATGTGTTGACTAAAAGCAGATTCCAAAAGTGTTTTTTGTCTTTGCTATTGTTTCTGTCTTTCTGAAGGGATCTCCCCTTTTAATCCCATTATTTCAACACCTGTTGGACAATGCATGAGTGATAATGAGCTCATTGATTAAATGCAATTAATGAATAGATTGCCACCTCTTGTTGTGTGTCGTCTGTGTTTCTGTGTTTCCGGCATTTCACATTGGAACACCTCATTCACCTTCCTTGTCTTCTCTCCGCCCTCCCTTTTAGGTAAGTTAAAGAGCTGCACCTGAGCCAGCCACTGATTGATTGATTGATTGATTGATTGATTGATTGATTGATGCAGCACAACAGTCAAATAGTGGAGTGGAGTAGGGGAACAGCAAACAGCCAATAAAGCAGCCCGCCCGCTCGCCTGCCCGCCACAATGGACCTACCTGTGTACACTAGATGGATGTGATGGAATGTACTGTCGTCCCTACATTTCAAGAAGAAGTAAGAATTGCAGTTGCAACAAAGCCTTGCTTGCCTACAAAGAGAGCAGCAATTTGGATTTGTTACTATGTTACCTAGAAGAATAACAAACTGTGCAAGGATGGAGGTTGTAGGAGCAAGGAGAAGTTGTCTGTAAAGTTGGTGGATGCCTATTTTCCATTTTGCAGTCCCTTGTCTCCCTCTTGTGGCCTCCTGGAGGCAACTAGCTGTGCAAAAAAAAGACAGCCTGGCGGCCGGCTGTTGCAGTGTTGCCCTCTCAGGCAACACTGAGTGACTGACTGAGCCTCACCGTCTTATATAAAGTTCAGACGGAACTTTGCACGTGTCATAGTGGAGCCCTCAGGATTCCAGAGCCAGCTTTCTGACATCATAATGGGGCCTCAGAGATAAAAGCCTGGGCCCAGGCAGTGTTGGTCAGTGCTGCTCAGCAGGCAGCACTGGACTGGACTGGATTACAGCTGATACAAGGTGTGAAGGAACAAGGGGTGGCTGTGGGCATGCACTTGCTGCCGCTGCCAGTGTTTATCTGCATGGCAGCAGGGCATTTGGGCGTTGCCAGGAAGGCGTTTTTATGTAGATTCCTCCTCTTTCAGCACTGCATTGTGGTGCAAGCAAAAGAAGCAAATCCTGTCTGGCTTCCTCTCCGGCCTTTATTCACCTCCCGTGTAGCTGTGAGTGTGTGAGCCTGCAGGGCCCCATGGAATTGCCTAGAAGTAGGCTGAATCGCTGCAAGGGCTGAACAGCAGTATCGGGCAGGCTCGGGCAACGCGCGGCCCGTTCGGGTTATCGCTTCTCGGCCTTTTGGCTAAGATCAAGTGTAGTATCTGTTCTTATCAGTTTAATATCTGATACGTCCCCTATCTGGGGACCATATATTAAATGGATTTTTAGAACAGGGAGATGGAAATAGAGCTTGCTCTGTCCACTCCACGCATTGACCTGGTATTGCAGTATTTCCAGGACCGGTGCACCCTTTCCTTATGTGTTGACTAAAAGCAGATTCCAAAAGTGTTTTTTGTCTTTGCTATTGTTTCTGTCTTTCTGAAGGGATCTCCCCTTTTAATCCCATTATTTCAACACCTGTTGGACAATGCATGAGTGATAATGAGCTCATTGATTAAATGCAATTAATGAATAGATTGCCACCTCTTGTTGTGTGTCGTCTGTGTTTCTGTGTTTCCGGCATTTCACATTGGAACACCTCATTCACCTTCCTTGTCTTCTCTCCGCCCTCCCTTTTAGGTAAGTTAAAGAGCTGCACCTGAGCCAGCCACTGATTGATTGATTGATTGATTGATTGATTGATTGATTGATTGATGCAGCACAACAGTCAAATAGTGGAGTGGAGTAGGGGAACAGCAAACAGCCAATAAAGCAGCCCGCCCGCTCGCCTGCCCGCCACAATGGACCTACCTGTGTACACTAGATGGATGTGATGGAATGTACTGTCGTCCCTACATTTCAAGAAGAAGTAAGAATTGCAGTTGCAACAAAGCCTTGCTTGCCTACAAAGAGAGCAGCAATTTGGATTTGTTACTATGTTACCTAGAAGAATAACAAACTGTGCAAGGATGGAGGTTGTAGGAGCAAGGAGAAGTTGTCTGTAAAGTTGGTGGATGCCTATTTTCCATTTTGCAGTCCCTTGTCTCCCTCTTGTGGCCTCCTGGAGGCAACTAGCTGTGCAAAAAAAAGACAGCCTGGCGGCCGGCTGTTGCAGTGTTGCCCTCTCAGGCAACACTGAGTGACTGACTGAGCCTCACCGTCTTATATAAAGTTCAGACGGAACTTTGCACGTGTCATAGTGGAGCCCTCAGGATTCCAGAGCCAGCTTTCTGACATCATAATGGGGCCTCAGAGATAAAAGCCTGGGCCCAGGCAGTGTTGGTCAGTGCTGCTCAGCAGGCAGCACTGGACTGGACTGGATTACAGCTGATACAAGGTGTGAAGGAACAAGGGGTGGCTGTGGGCATGCACTTGCTGCCGCTGCCAGTGTTTATCTGCATGGCAGCAGGGCATTTGGGCGTTGCCAGGAAGGCGTTTTTATGTAGATTCCTCCTCTTTCAGCACTGCATTGTGGTGCAAGCAAAAGAAGCAAATCCTGTCTGGCTTCCTCTCCGGCCTTTATTCACCTCCCGTGTAGCTGTGAGTGTGTGAGCCTGCAGGGCCCCATGGAATAGCCTAGAAGTAGGCTGAATCGCTGCAAGGGCTGAACAGCAGTATCGGGCAGGCTCGGGCAACGCGCGGCCCGTTCGGGTTATCGCTTCTCGGCCTTTTGGCTAAGATCAAGTGTAGTATCTGTTCTTATCAGTTTAATATCTGATACGTCCCCTATCTGGGGACCATATATTCAATGGATTTTTAGAACAGGGAGATGGAAATAGAGCTTGCTCTGTCCACTCCACGCATTGACCTGGTATTGCAGTATTTCCAGGACCGGTGCACCCTTTCCTTATGTGTTGACTAAAAGCAGATTCCAAAAGTGTTTTTTGTCTTTGCTATTGTTTCTGTCTTTCTGAAGGGATCTCCCCTTTTAATCCCATTATTTCAACACCTGTTGGAAAATGCATGAGTGATAATGAGCTCATTGATTAAATGCAATTAATGAATAGATTGCCACCTCTTGTTGTGTGTCGTCTGTGTTTCTGTGTTTCCGGCATTTCACATTGGAACACCTCATTCACCTTCCTTGTCTTCTCTCCGCCCTCCCTTTTAGGTAAGTTAAAGAGCTGCACCTGAGCCAGCCACTGATTGATTGATTGATTGATTGATTGATTGATTGATTGATGCAGCACAACAGTCAAATAGTGGAGTGGAGTAGGGGAACAGCAAACAGCCAATAAAGCAGCCCGCCCGCTCGCCTGCCCGCCACAATGGACCTACCTGTGTACACTAGATGGATGTGATGGAATGTACTGTCGTCCCTACATTTCAAGAAGAAGTAAGAATTGCAGTTGCAACAAAGCCTTGCTTGCCTACAAAGAGAGCAGCAATTTGGATTTGTTACTATGTTACCTAGAAGAATAACAAACTGTGCAAGGATGGAGGTTGTAGGAGCAAGGAGAAGTTGTCTGTAAAGTTGGTGGATGCCTATTTTCCATTTTGCAGTCCCTTGTCTCCCTCTTGTGGCCTCCTGGAGGCAACTAGCTGTGCAAAAAAAAGACAGCCTGGCGGCCGGCTGTTGCAGTGTTGCCCTCTCAGGCAACACTGAGTGACTGACTGAGCCTCACCGTCTTATATAAAGTTCAGACGGAACTTTGCACGTGTCATAGTGGAGCCCTCAGGATTCCAGAGCCAGCTTTCTGACATCATAATGGGGCCTCAGAGATAAAAGCCTGGGCCCAGGCAGTGTTGGTCAGTGCTGCTCAGCAGGCAGCACTGGACTGGACTGGATTACAGCTGATACAAGGTGTGAAGGAACAAGGGGTGGCTGTGGGCATGCACTTGCTGCCGCTGCCAGTGTTTATCTGCATGGCAGCAGGGCATTTGGGCGTTGCCAGGAAGGCGTTTTTATGTAGATTCCTCCTCTTTCAGCACTGCATTGTGGTGCAAGCAAAAGAAGCAAATCCTGTCTGGCTTCCTCTCCGGCCTTTATTCACCTCCCGTGTAGCTGTGAGTGTGTGAGCCTGCAGGGCCCCATGGAATTGCCTAGAAGTAGGCTGAATCGCTGCAAGGGCTGAACAGCAGTATCGGGCAGGCTCGGGCAACGCGCGGCCCGTTCGGGTTATCGCTTCTCGGCCTTTTGGCTAAGATCAAGTGTAGTATCTGTTCTTATCAGTTTAATATCTGATACGTCCCCTATCTGGGGACCATATATTAAATGGATTTTTAGAACAGGGAGATGGAAATAGAGCTTGCTCTGTCCACTCCACGCATTGACCTGGTATTGCAGTATTTCCAGGACCGGTGCACCCTTTCCTTATGTGTTGACTAAAAGCAGATTCCAAAAGTGTTTTTTGTCTTTGCTATTGTTTCTGTCTTTCTGAAGGGATCTCCCCTTTTAATCCCATTATTTCAACACCTGTTGGACAATGCATGAGTGATAATGAGCTCATTGATTAAATGCAATTAATGAATAGATTGCCACCTCTTGTTGTGTGTCGTCTGTGTTTCTGTGTTTCCGGCATTTCACATTGGAACACCTCATTCACCTTCCTTGTCTTCTCTCCGCCCTCCCTTTTAGGTAAGTTAAAGAGCTGCACCTGAGCCAGCCACTGATTGATTGATTGATTGATTGATTGATTGATTGATTGATTGATTGATTGATTGATTGATTGATGCAGCACAACAGTCAAATAGTGGAGTGGAGTAGGGGAACAGCAAACAGCCAATAAAGCAGCCCGCCCGCTCGCCTGCCCGCCACAATGGACCTACCTGTGTACACTAGATGGATGTGATGGAATGTACTGTCGTCCCTACATTTCAAGAAGAAGTAAGAATTGCAGTTGCAACAAAGCCTTGCTTGCCTACAAAGAGAGCAGCAATTTGGATTTGTTACTATGTTACCTAGAAGAATAACAAACTGTGCAAGGATGGAGGTTGTAGGAGCAAGGAGAAGTTGTCTGTAAAGTTGGTGGATGCCTATTTTCCATTTTGCAGTCCCTTGTCTCCCTCTTGTGGCCTCCTGGAGGCAACTAGCTGTGCAAAAAAAAGACAGCCTGGCGGCCGGCTGTTGCAGTGTTGCCCTCTCAGGCAACACTGAGTGACTGACTGAGCCTCACCGTCTTATATAAAGTTCAGACGGAACTTTGCACGTGTCATAGTGGAGCCCTCAGGATTCCAGAGCCAGCTTTCTGACATCATAATGGGGCCTCAGAGATAAAAGCCTGGGCCCAGGCAGTGTTGGTCAGTGCTGCTCAGCAGGCAGCACTGGACTGGACTGGATTACAGCTGATACAAGGTGTGAAGGAACAAGGGGTGGCTGTGGGCATGCACTTGCTGCCGCTGCCAGTGTTTATCTGCATGGCAGCAGGGCATTTGGGCGTTGCCAGGAAGGCGTTTTTATGTAGATTCCTCCTCTTTCAGCACTGCATTGTGGTGCAAGCAAAAGAAGCAAATCCTGTCTGGCTTCCTCTCCGGCCTTTATTCACCTCCCGTGTAGCTGTGAGTGTGTGAGCCTGCAGGGCCCCATGGAATTGCCTAGAAGTAGGCTGAATCGCTGCAAGGGCTGAACAGCAGTATCGGGCAGGCTCGGGCAACGCGCGGCCCGTTCGGGTTATCGCTTCTCGGCCTTTTGGCTAAGATCAAGTGTAGTATCTGTTCTTATCAGTTTAATATCTGATACGTCCCCTATCTGGGGACCATATATTAAATGGATTTTTAGAACAGGGAGATGGAAATAGAGCTTGCTCTGTCCACTCCACGCATTGACCTGGTATTGCAGTATTTCCAGGACCGGTGCACCCTTTCCTTATGTGTTGACTAAAAGCAGATTCCAAAAGTGTTTTTTGTCTTTGCTATTGTTTCTGTCTTTCTGAAGGGATCTCCCCTTTTAATCCCATTATTTCAACACCTGTTGGACAATGCATGAGTGATAATGAGCTCATTGATTAAATGCAATTAATGAATAGATTGCCACCTCTTGTTGTGTGTCGTCTGTGTTTCTGTGTTTCCGGCATTTCACATTGGAACACCTCATTCACCTTCCTTGTCTTCTCTCCGCCCTCCCTTTTAGGTAAGTTAAAGAGCTGCACCTGAGCCAGCCACTGATTGATTGATTGATTGATTGATTGATTGATTGATTGATTGATTGATGCAGCACAACAGTCAAATAGTGGAGTGGAGTAGGGGAACAGCAAACAGCCAATAAAGCAGCCCGCCCGCTCGCCTGCCCGCCACAATGGACCTACCTGTGTACACTAGATGGATGTGATGGAATGTACTGTCGTCCCTACATTTCAAGAAGAAGTAAGAATTGCAGTTGCAACAAAGCCTTGCTTGCCTACAAAGAGAGCAGCAATTTGGATTTGTTACTATGTTACCTAGAAGAATAACAAACTGTGCAAGGATGGAGGTTGTAGGAGCAAGGAGAAGTTGTCTGTAAAGTTGGTGGATGCCTATTTTCCATTTTGCAGTCCCTTGTCTCCCTCTTGTGGCCTCCTGGAGGCAACTAGCTGTGCAAAAAAAAGACAGCCTGGCGGCCGGCTGTTGCAGTGTTGCCCTCTCAGGCAACACTGAGTGACTGACTGAGCCTCACCGTCTTATATAAAGTTCAGACGGAACTTTGCACGTGTCATAGTGGAGCCCTCAGGATTCCAGAGCCAGCTTTCTGACATCATAATGGGGCCTCAGAGATAAAAGCCTGGGCCCAGGCAGTGTTGGTCAGTGCTGCTCAGCAGGCAGCACTGGACTGGACTGGATTACAGCTGATACAAGGTGTGAAGGAACAAGGGGTGGCTGTGGGCATGCACTTGCTGCCGCTGCCAGTGTTTATCTGCATGGCAGCAGGGCATTTGGGCGTTGCCAGGAAGGCGTTTTTATGTAGATTCCTCCTCTTTCAGCACTGCATTGTGGTGCAAGCAAAAGAAGCAAATCCTGTCTGGCTTCCTCTCCGGCCTTTATTCACCTCCCGTGTAGCTGTGAGTGTGTGAGCCTGCAGGGCCCCATGGAATTGCCTAGAAGTAGGCTGAATCGCTGCAAGGGCTGAACAGCAGTATCGGGCAGGCTCGGGCAACGCGCGGCCCGTTCGGGTTATCGCTTCTCGGCCTTTTGGCTAAGATCAAGTGTAGTATCTGTTCTTATCAGTTTAATATCTGATACGTCCCCTATCTGGGGACCATATATTAAATGGATTTTTAGAACAGGGAGATGGAAATAGAGCTTGCTCTGTCCACTCCACGCATTGACCTGGTATTGCAGTATTTCCAGGACCGGTGCACCCTTTCCTTATGTGTTGACTAAAAGCAGATTCCAAAAGTGTTTTTTGTCTTTGCTATTGTTTCTGTCTTTCTGAAGGGATCTCCCCTTTTAATCCCATTATTTCAACACCTGTTGGACAATGCATGAGTGATAATGAGCTCATTGATTAAATGCAATTAATGAATAGATTGCCACCTCTTGTTGTGTGTCGTCTGTGTTTCTGTGTTTCCGGCATTTCACATTGGAACACCTCATTCACCTTCCTTGTCTTCTCTCCGCCCTCCCTTTTAGGTAAGTTAAAGAGCTGCACCTGAGCCAGCCACTGATTGATTGATTGATTGATTGATTGATTGATTGATTGATTGATTGATTGATTGATTGATTGATTGATGCAGCACAACAGTCAAATAGTGGAGTGGAGTAGGGGAACAGCAAACAGCCAATAAAGCAGCCCGCCCGCTCGCCTGCCCGCCACAATGGACCTACCTGTGTACACTAGATGGATGTGATGGAATGTACTGTCGTCCCTACATTTCAAGAAGAAGTAAGAATTGCAGTTGCAACAAAGCCTTGCTTGCCTACAAAGAGAGCAGCAATTTGGATTTGTTACTATGTTACCTAGAAGAATAACAAACTGTGCAAGGATGGAGGTTGTAGGAGCAAGGAGAAGTTGTCTGTAAAGTTGGTGGATGCCTATTTTCCATTTTGCAGTCCCTTGTCTCCCTCTTGTGGCCTCCTGGAGGCAACTAGCTGTGCAAAAAAAAGACAGCCTGGCGGCCGGCTGTTGCAGTGTTGCCCTCTCAGGCAACACTGAGTGACTGACTGAGCCTCACCGTCTTATATAAAGTTCAGACGGAACTTTGCACGTGTCATAGTGGAGCCCTCAGGATTCCAGAGCCAGCTTTCTGACATCATAATGGGGCCTCAGAGATAAAAGCCTGGGCCCAGGCAGTGTTGGTCAGTGCTGCTCAGCAGGCAGCACTGGACTGGACTGGATTACAGCTGATACAAGGTGTGAAGGAACAAGGGGTGGCTGTGGGCATGCACTTGCTGCCGCTGCCAGTGTTTATCTGCATGGCAGCAGGGCATTTGGGCGTTGCCAGGAAGGCGTTTTTATGTAGATTCCTCCTCTTTCAGCACTGCATTGTGGTGCAAGCAAAAGAAGCAAATCCTGTCTGGCTTCCTCTCCGGCCTTTATTCACCTCCCGTGTAGCTGTGAGTGTGTGAGCCTGCAGGGCCCCATGGAATTGCCTAGAAGTAGGCTGAATCGCTGCAAGGGCTGAACAGCAGTATCGGGCAGGCTCGGGCAACGCGCGGCCCGTTCGGGTTATCGCTTCTCGGCCTTTTGGCTAAGATCAAGTGTAGTATCTGTTCTTATCAGTTTAATATCTGATACGTCCCCTATCTGGGGACCATATATTAAATGGATTTTTAGAACAGGGAGATGGAAATAGAGCTTGCTCTGTCCACTCCACGCATTGACCTGGTATTGCAGTATTTCCAGGACCGGTGCACCCTTTCCTTATGTGTTGACTAAAAGCAGATTCCAAAAGTGTTTTTTGTCTTTGCTATTGTTTCTGTCTTTCTGAAGGGATCTCCCCTTTTAATCCCATTATTTCAACACCTGTTGGACAATGCATGAGTGATAATGAGCTCATTGATTAAATGCAATTAATGAATAGATTGCCACCTCTTGTTGTGTGTCGTCTGTGTTTCTGTGTTTCCGGCATTTCACATTGGAACACCTCATTCACCTTCCTTGTCTTCTCTCCGCCCTCCCTTTTAGGTAAGTTAAAGAGCTGCACCTGAGCCAGCCACTGATTGATTGATTGATTGATTGATTGATTGATTGATGCAGCACAACAGTCAAATAGTGGAGTGGAGTAGGGGAACAGCAAACAGCCAATAAAGCAGCCCGCCCGCTCGCCTGCCCGCCACAATGGACCTACCTGTGTACACTAGATGGATGTGATGGAATGTACTGTCGTCCCTACATTTCAAGAAGAAGTAAGAATTGCAGTTGCAACAAAGCCTTGCTTGCCTACAAAGAGAGCAGCAATTTGGATTTGTTACTATGTTACCTAGAAGAATAACAAACTGTGCAAGGATGGAGGTTGTAGGAGCAAGGAGAAGTTGTCTGTAAAGTTGGTGGATGCCTATTTTCCATTTTGCAGTCCCTTGTCTCCCTCTTGTGGCCTCCTGGAGGCAACTAGCTGTGCAAAAAAAAGACAGCCTGGCGGCCGGCTGTTGCAGTGTTGCCCTCTCAGGCAACACTGAGTAACTGACTGAGCCTCACCGTCTTATATAAAGTTCAGACGGAACTTTGCACGTGTCATAGTGGAGCCCTCAGGATTCCAGAGCCAGCTTTCTGACATCATAATGGGGCCTCAGAGATAAAAGCCTGGGCCCAGGCAGTGTTGGTCAGTGCTGCTCAGCAGGCAGCACTGGACTGGACTGGATTACAGCTGATACAAGGTGTGAAGGAACAAGGGGTGGCTGTGGGCATGCACTTGCTGCCGCTGCCAGTGTTTATCTGCATGGCAGCAGGGCATTTGGGCGTTGCCAGGAAGGCGTTTTTATGTAGATTCCTCCTCTTTCAGCACTGCATTGTGGTGCAAGCAAAAGAAGCAAATCCTGTCTGGCTTCCTCTCCGGCCTTTATTCACCTCCCGTGTAGCTGTGAGTGTGTGAGCCTGCAGGGCCCCATGGAATTGCCTAGAAGTAGGCTGAATCGCTGCAAGGGCTGAACAGCAGTATCGGGCAGGCTCGGGCAACGCGCGGCCCGTTCGGGTTATCGCTTCTCGGCCTTTTGGCTAAGATCAAGTGTAGTATCTGTTCTTATCAGTTTAATATCTGATACGTCCCCTATCTGGGGACCATATATTAAATGGATTTTTAGAACAGGGAGATGGAAATAGAGCTTGCTCTGTCCACTCCACGCATTGACCTGGTATTGCAGTATTTCCAGGACCGGTGCACCCTTTCCTTATGTGTTGACTAAAAGCAGATTCCAAAAGTGTTTTTTGTCTTTGCTATTGTTTCTGTCTTTCTGAAGGGATCTCCCCTTTTAATCCCATCATTTCAACACCTGTTGGACAATGCATGAGTGATAATGAGCTCATTGATTAAATGCAATTAATGAATAGATTGCCACCTCTTGTTGTGTGTCGTCTGTGTTTCTGTGTTTCCGGCATTTCACATTGGAACACCTCATTCACCTTCCTTGTCTTCTCTCCGCCCTCCCTTTTAGGTAAGTTAAAGAGCTGCACCTGAGCCAGCCACTGATTGATTGATTGATTGATTGATTGATTGATTGATTGATTGATGCAGCACAACAGTCAAATAGTGGAGTGGAGTAGGGGAACAGCAAACAGCCAATAAAGCAGCCCGCCCGCTCGCCTGCCCGCCACAATGGACCTACCTGTGTACACTAGATGGATGTGATGGAATGTACTGTCGTCCCTACATTTCAAGAAGAAGTAAGAATTGCAGTTGCAACAAAGCCTTGCTTGCCTACAAAGAGAGCAGCAATTTGGATTTGTTACTATGTTACCTAGAAGAATAACAAACTGTGCAAGGATGGAGGTTGTAGGAGCAAGGAGAAGTTGTCTGTAAAGTTGGTGGATGCCTATTTTCCATTTTGCAGTCCCTTGTCTCCCTCTTGTGGCCTCCTGGAGGCAACTAGCTGTGCAAAAAAAAGACAGCCTGGCGGCCGGCTGTTGCAGTGTTGCCCTCTCAGGCAACACTGAGTGACTGACTGAGCCTCACCGTCTTATATAAAGTTCAGACGGAACTTTGCACGTGTCATAGTGGAGCCCTCAGGATTCCAGAGCCAGCTTTCTGACATCATAATGGGGCCTCAGAGATAAAAGCCTGGGCCCAGGCAGTGTTGGTCAGTGCTGCTCAGCAGGCAGCACTGGACTGGACTGGATTACAGCTGATACAAGGTGTGAAGGAACAAGGGGTGGCTGTGGGCATGCACTTGCTGCCGCTGCCAGTGTTTATCTGCATGGCAGCAGGGCATTTGGGCGTTGCCAGGAAGGCGTTTTTATGTAGATTCCTCCTCTTTCAGCACTGCATTGTGGTGCAAGCAAAAGAAGCAAATCCTGTCTGGCTTCCTCTCCGGCCTTTATTCACCTCCCGTGTAGCTGTGAGTGTGTGAGCCTGCAGGGCCCCATGGAATTGCCTAGAAGTAGGCTGAATCGCTGCAAGGGCTGAACAGCAGTATCGGGCAGGCTCGGGCAACGCGCGGCCCGTTCGGGTTATCGCTTCTCGGCCTTTTGGCTAAGATCAAGTGTAGTATCTGTTCTTATCAGTTTAATATCTGATACGTCCCCTATCTGGGGACCATATATTAAATGGATTTTTAGAACAGGGAGATGGAAATAGAGCTTGCTCTGTCCACTCCACGCATTGACCTGGTATTGCAGTATTTCCAGGA
Source organism: Rhinoderma darwinii (assembly GCF_050947455.1). NCBI lineage: Eukaryota > Metazoa > Chordata > Amphibia > Anura > Rhinodermatidae > Rhinoderma > Rhinoderma darwinii. The sequence goes on from NW_027461778.1 coordinate 111,025, forward strand.
CCGGTGCACCCTTTCCTTATGTGTTGACTAAAAGCAGATTCCAAAAGTGTTTTTTGTCTTTGCTATTGTTTCTGTCTTTCTGAAGGGATCTCCCCTTTTAATCCCATTATTTCAACACCTGTTGGACAATGCATGAGTGATAATGAGCTCATTGATTAAATGCAATTAATGAATAGATTGCCACCTCTTGTTGTGTGTCGTCTGTGTTTCTGTGTTTCCGGCATTTCACATTGGAACACCTCATTCACCTTCCTTGTCTTCTCTCCGCCCTCCCTTTTAGGTAAGTTAAAGAGCTGCACCTGAGCCAGCCACTGATTGATTGATTGATTGATTGATTGATTGATTGATTGATGCAGCACAACAGTCAAATAGTGGAGTGGAGTAGGGGAACAGCAAACAGCCAATAAAGCAGCCCGCCCGCTCGCCTGCCCGCCACAATGGACCTACCTGTGTACACTAGATGGATGTGATGGAATGTACTGTCGTCCCTACATTTCAAGAAGAAGTAAGAATTGCAGTTGCAACAAAGCCTTGCTTGCCTACAAAGAGAGCAGCAATTTGGATTTGTTACTATGTTACCTAGAAGAATAACAAACTGTGCAAGGATGGAGGTTGTAGGAGCAAGGAGAAGTTGTCTGTAAAGTTGGTGGATGCCTATTTTCCATTTTGCAGTCCCTTGTCTCCCTCTTGTGGCCTCCTGGAGGCAACTAGCTGTGCAAAAAAAAGACAGCCTGGCGGCCGGCTGTTGCAGTGTTGCCCTCTCAGGCAACACTGAGTGACTGACTGAGCCTCACCGTCTTATATAAAGTTCAGACGGAACTTTGCACGTGTCATAGTGGAGCCCTCAGGATTCCAGAGCCAGCTTTCTGACATCATAATGGGGCCTCAGAGATAAAAGCCTGGGCCCAGGCAGTGTTGGTCAGTGCTGCTCAGCAGGCAGCACTGGACTGGACTGGATTACAGCTGATACAAGGTGTGAAGGAACAAGGGGTGGCTGTGGGCATGCACTTGCTGCCGCTGCCAGTGTTTATCTGCATGGCAGCAGGGCATTTGGGCGTTGCCAGGAAGGCGTTTTTATGTAGATTCCTCCTCTTTCAGCACTGCATTGTGGTGCAAGCAAAAGAAGCAAATCCTGTCTGGCTTCCTCTCCGGCCTTTATTCACCTCCCGTGTAGCTGTGAGTGTGTGAGCCTGCAGGGCCCCATGGAATTGCCTAGAAGTAGGCTGAATCGCTGCAAGGGCTGAACAGCAGTATCGGGCAGGCTCGGGCAACGCGCGGCCCGTTCGGGTTATCGCTTCTCGGCCTTTTGGCTAAGATCAAGTGTAGTATCTGTTCTTATCAGTTTAATATCTGATACGTCCCCTATCTGGGGACCATATATTAAATGGATTTTTAGAACAGGGAGATGGAAATAGAGCTTGCTCTGTCCACTCCACGCATTGACCTGGTATTGCAGTATTTCCAGGACCGGTGCACCCTTTCCTTATGTGTTGACTAAAAGCAGATTCCAAAAGTGTTTTTTGTCTTTGCTATTGTTTCTGTCTTTCTGAAGGGATCTCCCCTTTTAATCCCATTATTTCAACACCTGTTGGACAATGCATGAGTGATAATGAGCTCATTGATTAAATGCAATTAATGAATAGATTGCCACCTCTTGTTGTGTGTCGTCTGTGTTTCTGTGTTTCCGGCATTTCACATTGGAACACCTCATTCACCTTCCTTGTCTTCTCTCCGCCCTCCCTTTTAGGTAAGTTAAAGAGCTGCACCTGAGCCAGCCACTGATTGATTGATTGATTGATTGATTGATTGATTGATTGATTGATTGATTGATTGATGCAGCACAACAGTCAAATAGTGGAGTGGAGTAGGGGAACAGCAAACAGCCAATAAAGCAGCCCGCCCGCTCGCCTGCCCGCCACAATGGACCTACCTGTGTACACTAGATGGATGTGATGGAATGTACTGTCGTCCCTACATTTCAAGAAGAAGTAAGAATTGCAGTTGCAACAAAGCCTTGCTTGCCTACAAAGAGAGCAGCAATTTGGATTTGTTACTATGTTACCTAGAAGAATAACAAACTGTGCAAGGATGGAGGTTGTAGGAGCAAGGAGAAGTTGTCTGTAAAGTTGGTGGATGCCTATTTTCCATTTTGCAGTCCCTTGTCTCCCTCTTGTGGCCTCCTGGAGGCAACTAGCTGTGCAAAAAAAAGACAGCCTGGCGGCCGGCTGTTGCAGTGTTGCCCTCTCAGGCAACACTGAGTGACTGACTGAGCCTCACCGTCTTATATAAAGTTCAGACGGAACTTTGCACGTGTCATAGTGGAGCCCTCAGGATTCCAGAGCCAGCTTTCTGACATCATAATGGGGCCTCAGAGATAAAAGCCTGGGCCCAGGCAGTGTTGGTCAGTGCTGCTCAGCAGGCAGCACTGGACTGGACTGGATTACAGCTGATACAAGGTGTGAAGGAACAAGGGGTGGCTGTGGGCATGCACTTGCTGCCGCTGCCAGTGTTTATCTGCATGGCAGCAGGGCATTTGGGCGTTGCCAGGAAGGCGTTTTTATGTAGATTCCTCCTCTTTCAGCACTGCATTGTGGTGCAAGCAAAAGAAGCAAATCCTGTCTGGCTTCCTCTCCGGCCTTTATTCACCTCCCGTGTAGCTGTGAGTGTGTGAGCCTGCAGGGCCCCATGGAATTGCCTAGAAGTAGGCTGAATCGCTGCAAGGGCTGAACAGCAGTATCGGGCAGGCTCGGGCAACGCGCGGCCCGTTCGGGTTATCGCTTCTCGGCCTTTTGGCTAAGATCAAGTGTAGTATCTGTTCTTATCAGTTTAATATCTGATACGTCCCCTATCTGGGGACCATATATTAAATGGATTTTTAGAACAGGGAGATGGAAATAGAGCTTGCTCTGTCCACTCCACGCATTGACCTGGTATTGCAGTATTTCCAGGACCGGTGCACCCTTTCCTTATGTGTTGACTAAAAGCAGATTCCAAAAGTGTTTTTTGTCTTTGCTATTGTTTCTGTCTTTCTGAAGGGATCTCCCCTTTTAATCCCATTATTTCAACACCTGTTGGACAATGCATGAGTGATAATGAGCTCATTGATTAAATGCAATTAATGAATAGATTGCCACCTCTTGTTGTGTGTCGTCTGTGTTTCTGTGTTTCCGGCATTTCACATTGGAACACCTCATTCACCTTCCTTGTCTTCTCTCCGCCCTCCCTTTTAGGTAAGTTAAAGAGCTGCACCTGAGCCAGCCACTGATTGATTGATTGATTGATTGATTGATTGATTGATTGATTGATTGATTGATTGATGCAGCACAACAGTCAAATAGTGGAGTGGAGTAGGGGAACAGCAAACAGCCAATAAAGCAGCCCGCCCGCTCGCCTGCCCGCCACAATGGACCTACCTGTGTACACTAGATGGATGTGATGGAATGTACTGTCGTCCCTACATTTCAAGAAGAAGTAAGAATTGCAGTTGCAACAAAGCCTTGCTTGCCTACAAAGAGAGCAGCAATTTGGATTTGTTACTATGTTACCTAGAAGAATAACAAACTGTGCAAGGATGGAGGTTGTAGGAGCAAGGAGAAGTTGTCTGTAAAGTTGGTGGATGCCTATTTTCCATTTTGCAGTCCCTTGTCTCCCTCTTGTGGCCTCCTGGAGGCAACTAGCTGTGCAAAAAAAAGACAGCCTGGCGGCCGGCTGTTGCAGTGTTGCCCTCTCAGGCAACACTGAGTGACTGACTGAGCCTCACCGTCTTATATAAAGTTCAGACGGAACTTTGCACGTGTCATAGTGGAGCCCTCAGGATTCCAGAGCCAGCTTTCTGACATCATAATGGGGCCTCAGAGATAAAAGCCTGGGCCCAGGCAGTGTTGGTCAGTGCTGCTCAGCAGGCAGCACTGGACTGGACTGGATTACAGCTGATACAAGGTGTGAAGGAACAAGGGGTGGCTGTGGGCATGCACTTGCTGCCGCTGCCAGTGTTTATCTGCATGGCAGCAGGGCATTTGGGCGTTGCCAGGAAGGCGTTTTTATGTAGATTCCTCCTCTTTCAGCACTGCATTGTGGTGCAAGCAAAAGAAGCAAATCCTGTCTGGCTTCCTCTCCGGCCTTTATTCACCTCCCGTGTAGCTGTGAGTGTGTGAGCCTGCAGGGCCCCATGGAATTGCCTAGAAGTAGGCTGAATCGCTGCAAGGGCTGAACAGCAGTATCGGGCAGGCTCGGGCAACGCGCGGCCCGTTCGGGTTATCGCTTCTCGGCCTTTTGGCTAAGATCAAGTGTAGTATCTGTTCTTATCAGTTTAATATCTGATACGTCCCCTATCTGGGGACCATATATTAAATGGATTTTTAGAACAGGGAGATGGAAATAGAGCTTGCTCTGTCCACTCCACGCATTGACCTGGTATTGCAGTATTTCCAGGACCGGTGCACCCTTTCCTTATGTGTTGACTAAAAGCAGATTCCAAAAGTGTTTTTTGTCTTTGCTATTGTTTCTGTCTTTCTGAAGGGATCTCCCCTTTTAATCCCATTATTTCAACACCTGTTGGACAATGCATGAGTGATAATGAGCTCATTGATTAAATGCAATTAATGAATAGATTGCCACCTCTTGTTGTGTGTCGTCTGTGTTTCTGTGTTTCCGGCATTTCACATTGGAACACCTCATTCACCTTCCTTGTCTTCTCTCCGCCCTCCCTTTTAGGTAAGTTAAAGAGCTGCACCTGAGCCAGCCACTGATTGATTGATTGATTGATTGATTGATTGATTGATTGATGCAGCACAACAGTCAAATAGTGGAGTGGAGTAGGGGAACAGCAAACAGCCAATAAAGCAGCCCGCCCGCTCGCCTGCCCGCCACAATGGACCTACCTGTGTACACTAGATGGATGTGATGGAATGTACTGTCGTCCCTACATTTCAAGAAGAAGTAAGAATTGCAGTTGCAACAAAGCCTTGCTTGCCTACAAAGAGAGCAGCAATTTGGATTTGTTACTATGTTACCTAGAAGAATAACAAACTGTGCAAGGATGGAGGTTGTAGGAGCAAGGAGAAGTTGTCTGTAAAGTTGGTGGATGCCTATTTTCCATTTTGCAGTCCCTTGTCTCCCTCTTGTGGCCTCCTGGAGGCAACTAGCTGTGCAAAAAAAAGACAGCCTGGCGGCCGGCTGTTGCAGTGTTGCCCTCTCAGGCAACACTGAGTGACTGACTGAGCCTCACCGTCTTATATAAAGTTCAGACGGAACTTTGCACGTGTCATAGTGGAGCCCTCAGGATTCCAGAGCCAGCTTTCTGACATCATAATGGGGCCTCAGAGATAAAAGCCTGGGCCCAGGCAGTGTTGGTCAGTGCTGCTCAGCAGGCAGCACTGGACTGGACTGGATTACAGCTGATACAAGGTGTGAAGGAACAAGGGGTGGCTGTGGGCATGCACTTGCTGCCGCTGCCAGTGTTTATCTGCATGGCAGCAGGGCATTTGGGCGTTGCCAGGAAGGCGTTTTTATGTAGATTCCTCCTCTTTCAGCACTGCATTGTGGTGCAAGCAAAAGAAGCAAATCCTGTCTGGCTTCCTCTCCGGCCTTTATTCACCTCCCGTGTAGCTGTGAGTGTGTGAGCCTGCAGGGCCCCATGGAATTGCCTAGAAGTAGGCTGAATCGCTGCAAGGGCTGAACAGCAGTATCGGGCAGGCTCGGGCAACGCGCGGCCCGTTCGGGTTATCGCTTCTCGGCCTTTTGGCTAAGATCAAGTGTAGTATCTGTTCTTATCAGTTTAATATCTGATACGTCCCCTATCTGGGGACCATATATTAAATGGATTTTTAGAACAGGGAGATGGAAATAGAGCTTGCTCTGTCCACTCCACGCATTGACCTGGTATTGCAGTATTTCCAGGACCGGTGCACCCTTTCCTTATGTGTTGACTAAAAGCAGATTCCAAAAGTGTTTTTTGTCTTTGCTATTGTTTCTGTCTTTCTGAAGGGATCTCCCCTTTTAATCCCATTATTTCAACACCTGTTGGACAATGCATGAGTGATAATGAGCTCATTGATTAAATGCAATTAATGAATAGATTGCCACCTCTTGTTGTGTGTCGTCTGTGTTTCTGTGTTTCCGGCATTTCACATTGGAACACCTCATTCACCTTCCTTGTCTTCTCTCCGCCCTCCCTTTTAGGTAAGTTAAAGAGCTGCACCTGAGCCAGCCACTGATTGATTGATTGATTGATTGATTGATTGATTGATTGATTGATTGATTGATGCAGCACAACAGTCAAATAGTGGAGTGGAGTAGGGGAACAGCAAACAGCCAATAAAGCAGCCCGCCCGCTCGCCTGCCCGCCACAATGGACCTACCTGTGTACACTAGATGGATGTGATGGAATGTACTGTCGTCCCTACATTTCAAGAAGAAGTAAGAATTGCAGTTGCAACAAAGCCTTGCTTGCCTACAAAGAGAGCAGCAATTTGGATTTGTTACTATGTTACCTAGAAGAATAACAAACTGTGCAAGGATGGAGGTTGTAGGAGCAAGGAGAAGTTGTCTGTAAAGTTGGTGGATGCCTATTTTCCATTTTGCAGTCCCTTGTCTCCCTCTTGTGGCCTCCTGGAGGCAACTAGCTGTGCAAAAAAAAGACAGCCTGGCGGCCGGCTGTTGCAGTGTTGCCCTCTCAGGCAACACTGAGTGACTGACTGAGCCTCACCGTCTTATATAAAGTTCAGACGGAACTTTGCACGTGTCATAGTGGAGCCCTCAGGATTCCAGAGCCAGCTTTCTGACATCATAATGGGGCCTCAGAGATAAAAGCCTGGGCCCAGGCAGTGTTGGTCAGTGCTGCTCAGCAGGCAGCACTGGACTGGACTGGATTACAGCTGATACAAGGTGTGAAGGAACAAGGGGTGGCTGTGGGCATGCACTTGCTGCCGCTGCCAGTGTTTATCTGCATGGCAGCAGGGCATTTGGGCGTTGCCAGGAAGGCGTTTTTATGTAGATTCCTCCTCTTTCAGCACTGCATTGTGGTGCAAGTAAAAGAAGCAAATCCTGTCTGGCTTCCTCTCCGGCCTTTATTCACCTCCCGTGTAGCTGTGAGTGTGTGAGCCTGCAGGGCCCCATGGAATTGCCTAGAAGTAGGCTGAATCGCTGCAAGGGCTGAACAGCAGTATCGGGCAGGCTCGGGCAACGCGCGGCCCGTTCGGGTTATCGCTTCTCGGCCTTTTGGCTAAGATCAAGTGTAGTATCTGTTCTTATCAGTTTAATATCTGATACGTCCCCTATCTGGGGACCATATATTAAATGGATTTTTAGAACAGGGAGATGGAAATAGAGCTTGCTCTGTCCACTCCACGCATTGACCTGGTATTGCAGTATTTCCAGGACCGGTGCACCCTTTCCTTATGTGTTGACTAAAAGCAGATTCCAAAAGTGTTTTTTGTCTTTGCTATTGTTTCTGTCTTTCTGAAGGGATCTCCCCTTTTAATCCCATTATTTCAACACCTGTTGGACAATGCATGAGTGATAATGAGCTCATTGATTAAATGCAATTAATGAATAGATTGCCACCTCTTGTTGTGTGTCGTCTGTGTTTCTGTGTTTCCGGCATTTCACATTGGAACACCTCATTCACCTTCCTTGTCTTCTCTCCGCCCTCCCTTTTAGGTAAGTTAAAGAGCTGCACCTGAGCCAGCCACTGATTGATTGATTGATTGATTGATTGATTGATTGATTGATTGATTGATTGATTGATTGATGCAGCACAACAGTCAAATAGTGGAGTGGAGTAGGGGAACAGCAAACAGCCAATAAAGCAGCCCGCCCGCTCGCCTGCCCGCCACAATGGACCTACCTGTGTACACTAGATGGATGTGATGGAATGTACTGTCGTCCCTACATTTCAAGAAGAAGTAAGAATTGCAGTTGCAACAAAGCCTTGCTTGCCTACAAAGAGAGCAGCAATTTGGATTTGTTACTATGTTACCTAGAAGAATAACAAACTGTGCAAGGATGGAGGTTGTAGGAGCAAGGAGAAGTTGTCTGTAAAGTTGGTGGATGCCTATTTTCCATTTTGCAGTCCCTTGTCTCCCTCTTGTGGCCTCCTGGAGGCAACTAGCTGTGCAAAAAAAAGACAGCCTGGCGGCCGGCTGTTGCAGTGTTGCCCTCTCAGGCAACACTGAGTGACTGACTGAGCCTCACCGTCTTATATAAAGTTCAGACGGAACTTTGCACGTGTCATAGTGGAGCCCTCAGGATTCCAGAGCCAGCTTTCTGACATCATAATGGGGCCTCAGAGATAAAAGCCTGGGCCCAGGCAGTGTTGGTCAGTGCTGCTCAGCAGGCAGCACTGGACTGGACTCGATTACAGCTGATACAAGGTGTGAAGGAACAAGGGGTGGCTGTGGGCATGCACTTGCTGCCGCTGCCAGTGTTTATCTGCATGGCAGCAGGGCATTTGGGCGTTGCCAGGAAGGCGTTTTTATGTAGATTCCTCCTCTTTCAGCACTGCATTGTGGTGCAAGCAAAAGAAGCAAATCCTGTCTGGCTTCCTCTCCGGCCTTTATTCACCTCCCGTGTAGCTGTGAGTGTGTGAGCCTGCAGGGCCCCATGGAATTGCCTAGAAGTAGGCTGAATCGCTGCAAGGGCTGAACAGCAGTATCGGGCAGGCTCGGGCAACGCGCGGCCCGTTCGGGTTATCGCTTCTCGGCCTTTTGGCTAAGATCAAGTGTAGTATCTGTTCTTATCAGTTTAATATCTGATACGTCCCCTATCTGGGGACCATATATTAAATGGATTTTTAGAACAGGGAGATGGAAATAGAGCTTGCTCTGTCCACTCCACGCATTGACCTGGTATTGCAGTATTTCCAGGACCGGTGCACCCTTTCCTTATGTGTTGACTAAAAGCAGATTCCAAAAGTGTTTTTTGTCTTTGCTATTGTTTCTGTCTTTCTGAAGGGATCTCCCCTTTTAATCCCATTATTTCAACACCTGTTGGACAATGCATGAGTGATAATGAGCTCATTGATTAAATGCAATTAATGAATAGATTGCCACCTCTTGTTGTGTGTCGTCTGTGTTTCTGTGTTTCCGGCATTTCACATTGGAACACCTCATTCACCTTCCTTGTCTTCTCTCCGCCCTCCCTTTTAGGTAAGTTAAAGAGCTGCACCTGAGCCAGCCACTGATTGATTGATTGATTGATTGATTGATTGATTGATTGATTGATTGATTGATTGATGCAGCACAACAGTCAAATAGTGGAGTGGAGTAGGGGAACAGCAAACAGCCAATAAAGCAGCCCGCCCGCTCGCCTGCCCGCCACAATGGACCTACCTGTGTACACTAGATGGATGTGATGGAATGTACTGTCGTCCCTACATTTCAAGAAGAAGTAAGAATTGCAGTTGCAACAAAGCCTTGCTTGCCTACAAAGAGAGCAGCAATTTGGATTTGTTACTATGTTACCTAGAAGAATAACAAACTGTGCAAGGATGGAGGTTGTAGGAGCAAGGAGAAGTTGTCTGTAAAGTTGGTGGATGCCTATTTTCCATTTTGCAGTCCCTTGTCTCCCTCTTGTGGCCTCCTGGAGGCAACTAGCTGTGCAAAAAAAAGACAGCCTGGCGGCCGGCTGTTGCAGTGTTGCCCTCTCAGGCAACACTGAGTGACTGACTGAGCCTCACCGTCTTATATAAAGTTCAGACGGAACTTTGCACGTGTCATAGTGGAGCCCTCAGGATTCCAGAGCCAGCTTTCTGACATCATAATGGGGCCTCAGAGATAAAAGCCTGGGCCCAGGCAGTGTTGGTCAGTGCTGCTCAGCAGGCAGCACTGGACTGGACTGGATTACAGCTGATACAAGGTGTGAAGGAACAAGGGGTGGCTGTGGGCATGCACTTGCTGCCGCTGCCAGTGTTTATCTGCATGGCAGCAGGGCATTTGGGCGTTGCCAGGAAGGCGTTTTTATGTAGATTCCTCCTCTTTCAGCACTGCATTGTGGTGCAAGCAAAAGAAGCAAATCCTGTCTGGCTTCCTCTCCGGCCTTTATTCACCTCCCGTGTAGCTGTGAGTGTGTGAGCCTGCAGGGCCCCATGGAATTGCCTAGAAGTAGGCTGAATCGCTGCAAGGGCTGAACAGCAGTATCGGGCAGGCTCGGGCAACGCGCGGCCCGTTCGGGTTATCGCTTCTCGGCCTTTTGGCTAAGATCAAGTGTAGTATCTGTTCTTATCAGTTTAATATCTGATACGTCCCCTATCTGGGGACCATATATTAAATGGATTTTTAGAACAGGGAGATGGAAATAGAGCTTGCTCTGTCCACTCCACGCATTGACCTGGTATTGCAGTATTTCCAGGACCGATGCACCCTTTCCTTATGTGTTGACTAAAAGCAGATTCCAAAAGTGTTTTTTGTCTTTGCTATTGTTTCTGTCTTTCTGAAGGGATCTCCCCTTTTAATCCCATTATTTCAACACCTGTTGGACAATGCATGAGTGATAATGAGCTCATTGATTAAATGCAATTAATGAATAGATTGCCACCTCTTGTTGTGTGTCGTCTGTGTTTCTGTGTTTCCGGCATTTCACATTGGAACACCTCATTCACCTTCCTTGTCTTCTCTCCGCCCTCCCTTTTAGGTAAGTTAAAGAGCTGCACCTGAGCCAGCCACTGATTGATTGATTGATTGATTGATTGATTGATTGATTGATTGATTGATTGATGCAGCACAACAGTCAAATAGTGGAGTGGAGTAGGGGAACAGCAAACAGCCAATAAAGCAGCCCGCCCGCTCGCCTGCCCGCCACAATGGACCTACCTGTGTACACTAGATGGATGTGATGGAATGTACTGTCGTCCGTCCCTACACTTCAAGAAGAAGTAAGAATTGCAGTTGCAACAAAGCCTTGCTTGCCTACAAAGAGAGCAGCAATTTGGATTTGTTACTATGTTACCTAGAAGAATAACAAACTGTGCAAGGATGGAGGTTGTAGGAGCAAGGAGAAGTTGTCTGTAAAGTTGGTGGATGCCTATTTTCCATTTTGCAGTCCCTTGTCTCCCTCTTGTGGCCTCCTGGAGGCAACTAGCTGTGCAAAAAAAAGACAGCCTGGCGGCCGGCTGTTGCAGTGTTGCCCTCTCAGGCAACACTGAGTGACTGACTGAGCCTCACCGTCTTATATAAAGTTCAGACGGAACTTTGCACGTGTCATAGTGGAGCCCTCAGGATTCCAGAGCCAGCTTTCTGACATCATAATGGGGCCTCAGAGATAAAAGCCTGGGCCCAGGCAGTGTTGGTCAGTGCTGCTCAGCAGGCAGCACTGGACTGGACTGGATTACAGCTGATACTACAGCTGATACAAGGTGTGAAGGAACAAGGGGTGGCTGTGGGCATGCACTTGCTGCCGCTGCCAGTGTTTATCTGCATGGCAGCAGGGCATTTGGGCGTTGCCAGGAAGGCGTTTTTATGTAGATTCCTCCTCTTTCAGCACTGCATTGTGGTGCAAGCAAAAGAAGCAAATCCTGTCTGGCTTCCTCTCCGGCCTTTATTCACCTCCCGTGTAGCTGTGAGTGTGTGAGCCTGCAGGGCCCCATGGAATTGCCTAGAAGTAGGCTGAATCGCTGCAAGGGCTGAACAGCAGTATCGGGCAGGCTCGGGCAACGCGCGGCCCGTTCGGGTTATCGCTTCTCGGCCTTTTGGCTAAGATCAAGTGTAGTATCTGTTCTTATCAGTTTAATATCTGATACGTCCCCTATCTGGGGACCATATATTAAATGGATTTTTAGAACAGGGAGATGGAAATAGAGCTTGCTCTGTCCACTCCACGCATTGACCTGGTATTGCAGTATTTCCAGGACCGGTGCACCCTTTCCTTATGTGTTGACTAAAAGCAGATTCCAAAAGTGTTTTTTGTCTTTGCTATTGTTTCTGTCTTTCTGAAGGGATCTCCCCTTTTAATCCCATTATTTCAACACCTGTTGGACAATGCATGAGTGATAATGAGCTCATTGATTAAATGCAATTAATGAATAGATTGCCACCTCTTGTTGTGTGTCGTCTGTGTTTCTGTGTTTCCGGCATTTCACATTGGAACACCTCATTCACCTTCCTTGTCTTCTCTCCGCCCTCCCTTTTAGGTAATTTAAAGAGCTGCACCTGAGCCAGCCACTGATTGATTGATTGATTGATTGATTGATTGATTGATTGATTGATGCAGCACAACAGTCAAATAGTGGAGTGGAGTAGGGGAACAGCAAACAGCCAATAAAGCAGCCCGCCCGCTCGCCTGCCCGCCACAATGGACCTACCTGTGTACACTAGATGGATGTGATGGAATGTACTGTCGTCCCTACATTTCAAGAAGAAGTAAGAATTGCAGTTGCAACAAAGCCTTGCTTGCCTACAAAGAGAGCAGCAATTTGGATTTGTTACTATGTTACCTAGAAGAATAACAAACTGTGCAAGGATGTAGGTTGTAGGAGCAAGGAGAAGTTGTCTGTAAAGTTGGTGGATGCCTATTTTCCATTTTGCAGTCCCTTGTCTCCCTCTTGTGGCCTCCTGGAGGCAACTAGCTGTGCAAAAAAAAGACAGCCTGGCGGCCGGCTGTTGCAGTGTTGCCCTCTCAGGCAACACTGAGTGACTGACTGAGCCTCACCGTCTTATATAAAGTTCAGACGGAACTTTGCACGTGTCATAGTGGAGCCCTCAGGATTCCAGAGCCAGCTTTCTGACATCATAATGGGGCCTCAGAGATAAAAGCCTGGGCCCAGGCAGTGTTGGTCAGTGCTGCTCAGCAGGCAGCACTGGACTGGACTGGATTACAGCTGATACAAGGTGTGAAGGAACAAGGGGTGGCTGTGGGCATGCACTTTCTGCCGCTGCCAGTGTTTATCTGCATGGCAGCAGGGCATTTGGGCGTTGCCAGGAAGGCGTTTTTATGTAGATTCCTCCTCTTTCAGCACTGCATTGTGGTGCAAGCAAAAGAAGCAAATCCTGTCTGGCTTCCTCTCCGGCCTTTATTCACCTCCCGTGTAGCTGTGAGTGTGTGAGCCTGCAGGGCCCCATGGAATTGCCTAGAAGTAGGCTGAATCGCTGCAAGGGCTGAACAGCAGTATCGGGCAGGCTCGGGCAACGCGCGGCCCGTTCGGGTTATCGCTTCTCGGCCTTTTGGCTAAGATCAAGTGTAGTATCTGTTCTTATCAGTTTAATATCTGATACGTCCCCTATCTGGGGACCATATATTAAATGGATTTTTAGAACAGGGAGATGGAAATAGAGCTTGCTCTGTCCACTCCACGCATTGACCTGGTATTGCAGTATTTCCAGGACCGGTGCACCCTTTCCTTATGTGTTGACTAAAAGCAGATTCCAAAAGTGTTTTTTGTCTTTGCTATTGTTTCTGTCTTTCTGAAGGGATCTCCCCTTTTAATCCCATTATTTCAACACCTGTTGGACAATGCATGAGTGATAATGAGCTCATTGATTAAATGCAATTAATGAATAGATTGCCACCTCTTGTTGTGTGTCGTCTGTGTTTCTGTGTTTCCGGCATTTCACATTGGAACACCTCATTCACCTTCCTTGTCTTCTCTCCGCCCTCCCTTTTAGGTAAGTTAAAGAGCTGCACCTGAGCCAGCCACTGATTGATTGATTGATTGATTGATTGATTGATTGATTGATTGATTGATTGATTGATTGATTGATTGATGCAGCACAACAGTCAAATAGTGGAGTGGAGTAGGGGAACAGCAAACAGCCAATAAAGCAGCCCGCCCGCTCGCCTGCCCGCCACAATGGACCTACCTGTGTACACTAGATGGATGTGATGGAATGTACTGTCGTCCCTACATTTCAAGAAGAAGTAAGAATTGCAGTTGCAACAAAGCCTTGCTTGCCTACAAAGAGAGCAGCAATTTGGATTTGTTACTATGTTACCTAGAAGAATAACAAACTGTGCAAGGATGGAGGTTGTAGGAGCAAGGAGAAGTTGTCTGTAAAGTTGGTGGATGCCTATTTTCCATTTTGCAGTCCCTTGTCTCCCTCTTGTGGCCTCCTGGAGGCAACTAGCTGTGCAAAAAAAAGACAGCCTGGCGGCCGGCTGTTGCAGTGTTGCCCTCTCAGGCAACACTGAGTGACTGACTGAGCCTCACCGTCTTATATAAAGTTCAGACGGAACTTTGCACGTGTCATAGTGGAGCCCTCAGGATTCCAGAGCCAGCTTTCTGACATCATAATGGGGCCTCAGAGATAAAAGCCTGGGCCCAGGCAGTGTTGGTCAGTGCTGCTCAGCAGGCAGCACTGGACTGGACTGGATTACAGCTGATACAAGGTGTGAAGGAACAAGGGGTGGCTGTGGGCATGCACTTGCTGCCGCTGCCAGTGTTTATCTGCATGGCAGCAGGGCATTTGGGCGTTGCCAGGAAGGCGTTTTTATGTAGATTCCTCCTCTTTCAGCACTGCATTGTGGTGCAAGCAAAAGAAGCAAATCCTGTCTGGCTTCCTCTCCGGCCTTTATTCACCTCCCGTGTAGCTGTGAGTGTGTGAGCCTGCAGGGCCCCATGGAATTGCCTAGAAGTAGGCTGAATCGCTGCAAGGGCTGAACAGCAGTATCGGGCAGGCTCGGGCAACGCGCGGCCCGTTCGGGTTATCGCTTCTCGGCCTTTTGGCTAAGATCAAGTGTAGTATCTGTTCTTATCAGTTTAATATCTGATACGTCCCCTATCTGGGGACCATATATTAAATGGATTTTTAGAACAGGGAGATGGAAATAGAGCTTGCTCTGTCCACTCCACGCATTGACCTGGTATTGCAGTATTTCCAGGACCGGTGCACCCTTTCCTTATGTGTTGACTAAAAGCAGATTCCAAAAGTGTTTTTTGTCTTTGCTATTGTTTCTGTCTTTCTGAAGGGATCTCCCCTTTTAATCCCATTATTTCAACACCTGTTGGACAATGCATGAGTGATAATGAGCTCATTGATTAAATGCAATTAATGAATAGATTGCCACCTCTTGTTGTGTGTCGTCTGTGTTTCTGTGTTTCCGGCATTTCACATTGGAACACCTCATTCACCTTCCTTGTCTTCTCTCCGCCCTCCCTTTTAGGTAAGTTAAAGAGCTGCACCTGAGCCAGCCACTGATTGATTGATTGATTGATTGATTGATTGATTGATTGATTGATTGATTGATTGATTGATGCAGCACAACAGTCAAATAGTGGAGTGGAGTAGGGGAACAGCAAACAGCCAATAAAGCAGCCCGCCCGCTCGCCTGCCCGCCACAATGGACCTACCTGTGTACACTAGATGGATGTGATGGAATGTACTGTCGTCCCTACATTTCAAGAAGAAGTAAGAATTGCAGTTGCAACAAAGCCTTGCTTGCCTACAAAGAGAGCAGCAATTTGGATTTGTTACTATGTTACCTAGAAGAATAACAAACTGTGCAAGGATGGAGGTTGTAGGAGCAAGGAGAAGTTGTCTGTAAAGTTGGTGGATGCCTATTTTCCATTTTGCAGTCCCTTGTCTCCCTCTTGTGGCCTCCTGGAGGCAACTAGCTGTGCAAAAAAAAGACAGCCTGGCGGCCGGCTGTTGCAGTGTTGCCCTCTCAGGCAACACTGAGTGACTGACTGAGCCTCACCGTCTTATATAAAGTTCAGACGGAACTTTGCACGTGTCATAGTGGAGCCCTCAGGATTCCAGAGCCAGCTTTCTGACATCATAATGGGGCCTCAGAGATAAAAGCCTGGGCCCAGGCAGTGTTGGTCAGTGCTGCTCAGCAGGCAGCACTGGACTGGACTGGATTACAGCTGATACAAGGTGTGAAGGAACAAGGGGTGGCTGTGGGCATGCACTTGATGCCGCTGCCAGTGTTTATCTGCATGGCAGCAGGGCATTTGGGCGTTGCCAGGAAGGCGTTTTTATGTAGATTCCTCCTCTTTCAGCACTGCATTGTGGTGCAAGCAAAAGAAGCAAATCCTGTCTGGCTTCCTCTCCGGCCTTTATTCACCTCCCGTGTAGCTGTGAGTGTGTGAGCCTGCAGGGCCCCATGGAATTGCCTAGAAGTAGGCTGAATCGCTGCAAGGGCTGAACAGCAGTATCGGGCAGGCTCGGGCAACGCGCGGCCCGTTCGGGTTATCGCTTCTCGGCCTTTTGGCTAAGATCAAGTGTAGTATCTGTTCTTATCAGTTTAATATCTGATACGTCCCCTATCTGGGGACCATATATTAAATGGATTTTTAGAACAGGGAGATGGAAATAGAGCTTGCTCTGTCCACTCCACGCATTGACCTGGTATTGCAGTATTTCCAGGACCGGTGCACCCTTTCCTTATGTGTTGACTAAAAGCAGATTCCAAAAGTGTTTTTTGTCTTTGCTATTGTTTCTGTCTTTCTGAAGGGATCTCCCCTTTTAATCCCATTATTTCAACACCTGTTGGACAATGCATGAGTGATAATGAGCTCATTGATTAAATGCAATTAATGAATAGATTGCCACCTCTTGTTGTGTGTCGTCTGTGTTTCTGTGTTTCCGGCATTTCACATTGGAACACCTCATTCACCTTCCTTGTCTTCTCTCCGCCCTCCCTTTTAGGTAAGTTAAAGAGCTGCACCTGAGCCAGCCACTGATTGATTGATTGATTGATTGATTGATTGATTGATTGATTGATTGATGCAGCACAACAGTCAAATAGTGGAGTGGAGTAGGGGAACAGCAAACAGCCAATAAAGCAGCCCGCCCGCTCGCCTGCCCGCCACAATGGACCTACCTGTGTACACTAGATGGATGTGATGGAATGTACTGTCGTCCCTACATTTCAAGAAGAAGTAAGAATTGCAGTTGCAACAAAGCCTTGCTTGCCTACAAAGAGAGCAGCAATTTGGATTTGTTACTATGTTACCTAGAAGAATAACAAACTGTGCAAGGATGGAGGTTGTAGGAGCAAGGAGAAGTTGTCTGTAAAGTTGGTGGATGCCTATTTTCCATTTTGCAGTCCCTTGTCTCCCTCTTGTGGCCTCCTGGAGGCAACTAGCTGTGCAAAAAAAAGACAGCCTGGCGGCCGGCTGTAGCAGTGTTGCCCTCTCAGGCAACACTGAGTGACTGACTGAGCCTCACCGTCTTATATAAAGTTCAGACGGAACTTTGCACGTGTCATAGTGGAGCCCTCAGGATTCCAGAGCCAGCTTTCTGACATCATAATGGGGCCTCAGAGATAAAAGCCTGGGCCCAGGCAGTGTTGGTCAGTGCTGCTCAGCAGGCAGCACTGGACTGGACTGGATTACAGCTGATACAAGGTGTGAAGGAACAAGGGGTGGCTGTGGGCATGCACTTGCTGCCGCTGCCAGTGTTTATCTGCATGGCAGCAGGGCATTTGGGCGTTGCCAGGAAGGCGTTTTTATGTAGATTCCTCCTCTTTCAGCACTGCATTGTGGTGCAAGCAAAAGAAGCAAATCCTGTCTGGCTTCCTCTCCGGCCTTTATTCACCTCCCGTGTAGCTGTGAGTGTGTGAGCCTGCAGGGCCCCATGGAATTGCCTAGAAGTAGGCTGAATCGCTGCAAGGGCTGAACAGCAGTATCGGGCAGGCTCGGGCAACGCGCGGCCCGTTCGGGTTATCGCTTCTCGGCCTTTTGGCTAAGATCAAGTGTAGTATCTGTTCTTATCAGTTTAATATCTGATACGTCCCCTATCTGGGGACCATATATTAAATGGATTTTTAGAACAGGGAGATGGAAATAGAGCTTGCTCTGTCCACTCCACGCATTGACCTGGTATTGCAGTATTTCCAGGACCGGTGCACCCTTTCCTTATGTGTTGACTAAAAGCAGATTCCAAAAGTGTTTTTTGTCTTTGCTATTGTTTCTGTCTTTCTGAAGGGATCTCCCCTTTTAATCCCATTATTTCAACACCTGTTGGACAATGCATGAGTGATAATGAGCTCATTGATTAAATGCAATTAATGAATAGATTGCCACCTCTTGTTGTGTGTCGTCTGTGTTTCTGTGTTTCCGGCATTTCACATTGGAACACCTCATTCACCTTCCTTGTCTTCTCTCCGCCCTCCCTTTTAGGTAAGTTAAAGAGCTGCACCTGAGCCAGCCACTGATTGATTGATTGATTGATTGATTGATTGATTGATTGATTGATTGATTGATTGATTGATGCAGCACAACAGTCAAATAGTGGAGTGGAGTAGGGGAACAGCAAACAGCCAATAAAGCAGCCCGCCCGCTCGCCTGCCCGCCACAATGGACCTACCTGTGTACACTAGATGGATGTGATGGAATGTACTGTCGTCCCTACATTTCAAGAAGAAGTAAGAATTGCAGTTGCAACAAAGCCTTGCTTGCCTACAAAGAGAGCAGCAATTTGGATTTGTTACTATGTTACCTAGAAGAATAACAAACTGTGCAAGGATGGAGGTTGTAGGAGCAAGGAGAAGTTGTCTGTAAAGTTGGTGGATGCCTATTTTCCATTTTGCAGTCCCTTGTCTCCCTCTTGTGGCCTCCTGGAGGCAACTAGCTGTGCAAAAAAAAGACAGCCTGGCGGCCGGCTGTTGCAGTGTTGCCCTCTCAGGCAACACTGAGTGACTGACTGAGCCTCACCGTCTTATATAAAGTTCAGACGGAACTTTGCACGTGTCATAGTGGAGCCCTCAGGATTCCAGAGCCAGCTTTCTGACATCATAATGGGGCCTCAGAGATAAAAGCCTGGGCCCAGGCAGTGTTGGTCAGTGCTGCTCAGCAGGCAGCACTGGACTGGACTGGATTACAGCTGATACAAGGTGTGAAGGAACAAGGGGTGGCTGTGGGCATGCACTTGCTGCCGCTGCCAGTGTTTATCTGCATGGCAGCAGGGCATTTGGGCGTTGCCAGGAAGGCGTTTTTATGTAGATTCCTCCTCTTTCAGCACTGCATTGTGGTGCAAGCAAAAGAAGCAAATCCTGTCTGGCTTCCTCTCCGGCCTTTATTCACCTCCTGTGTAGCTGTGAGTGTGTGAGCCTGCAGGGCCCCATGGAATTGCCTAGAAGTAGGCTGAATCGCTGCAAGGGCTGAACAGCAGTATCGGGCAGGCTCGGGCAACGCGCGGCCCGTTCGGGTTATCGCTTCTCGGCCTTTTGGCTAAGATCAAGTGTAGTATCTGTTCTTATCAGTTTAATATCTGATACGTCCCCTATCTGGGGACCATATATTAAATGGATTTTTAGAACAGGGAGATGGAAATAGAGCTTGCTCTGTCCACTCCACGCATTGACCTGGTATTGCAGTATTTCCAGGACCGGTGCACCCTTTCCTTATGTGTTGACTAAAAGCAGATTCCAAAAGTGTTTTTTGTCTTTGCTATTGTTTCTGTCTTTCTGAAGGGATCTCCCCTTTTAATCCCATTATTTCAACACCTGTTGGACAATGCATGAGTGATAATGAGCTCATTGATTAAATGCAATTAATGAATAGATTGCCACCTCTTGTTGTGTGTCGTCTGTGTTTCTGTGTTTCCGGCATTTCACATTGGAACACCTCATTCACCTTCCTTGTCTTCTCTCCGCCCTCCCTTTTAGGTAAGTTAAAGAGCTGCACCTGAGCCAGCCACTGATTGATTGATTGATTGATTGATTGATTGATTGATTGATGCAGCACAACAGTCAAATAGTGGAGTGGAGTAGGGGAACAGCAAACAGCCAATAAAGCAGCCCGCCCGCTCGCCTGCCCGCCACAATGGACCTACCTGTGTACACTAGATGGATGTGATGGAATGTACTGTCGTCCCTACATTTCAAGAAGAAGTAAGAATTGCAGTTGCAACAAAGCCTTGCTTGCCTACAAAGAGAGCAGCAATTTGGATTTGTTACTATGTTACCTAGAAGAATAACAAACTGTGCAAGGATGGAGGTTGTAGGAGCAAGGAGAAGTTGTCTGTAAAGTTGGTGGATGCCTATTTTCCATTTTGCAGTCCCTTGTCTCCCTCTTGTGGCCTCCTGGAGGCAACTAGCTGTGCAAAAAAAAGACAGCCTGGCGGCCGGCTGTTGCAGTGTTGCCCTCTCAGGCAACACTGAGTGACTGACTGAGCCTCACCGTCTTATATAAAGTTCAGACGGAACTTTGCACGTGTCATAGTGGAGCCCTCAGGATTCCAGAGCCAGCTTTCTGACATCATAATGGGGCCTCAGAGATAAAAGCCTGGGCCCAGGCAGTGTTGGTCAGTGCTGCTCAGCAGGCAGCACTGGACTGGACTGGATTACAGCTGATACAAGGTGTGAAGGAACAAGGGGTGGCTGTGGGCATGCACTTGCTGCCGCTGCCAGTGTTTATCTGCATGGCAGCAGGGCATTTGGGCGTTGCCAGGAAGGCGTTTTTATGTAGATTCCTCCTCTTTCAGCACTGCATTGTGGTGCAAGCAAAAGAAGCAAATCCTGTCTGGCTTCCTCTCCGGCCTTTATTCACCTCCCGTGTAGCTGTGAGTGTGTGAGCCTGCAGGGCCCCATGGAATTGCCTAGAAGTAGGCTGAATCGCTGCAAGGGCTGAACAGCAGTATCGGGCAGGCTCGGGCAACGCGCGGCCCGTTCGGGTTATCGCTTCTCGGCCTTTTGGCTAAGATCAAGTGTAGTATCTGTTCTTATCAGTTTAATATCTGATACGTCCCCTATCTGGGGACCATATATTCAATGGATTTTTAGAACAGGGAGATGGAAATAGAGCTTGCTCTGTCCACTCCACGCATTGACCTGGTATTGCAGTATTTCCAGGACCGGTGCACCCTTTCCTTATGTGTTGACTAAAAGCAGATTCCAAAAGTGTTTTTTGTCTTTGCTATTGTTTCTGTCTTTCTGAAGGGATCTCCCCTTTTAATCCCATTATTTCAACACCTGTTGGACAATGCATGAGTGATAATGAGCTCATTGATTAAATGCAATTAATGAATAGATTGCCACCTCTTGTTGTGTGTCGTCTGTGTTTCTGTGTTTCCGGCATTTCACATTGGAACACCTCATTCACCTTCCTTGTCTTCTCTCCGCCCTCCCTTTTAGGTAAGTTAAAGAGCTGCACCTGAGCCAGCCACTGATTGATTGATTGATTGATTGATTGATTGATTGATTGATTGATTGATGCAGCACAACAGTCAAATAGTGGAGTGGAGTAGGGGAACAGCAAACAGCCAATAAAGCAGCCCGCCCGCTCGCCTGCCCGCCACAATGGACCTACCTGTGTACACTAGATGGATGTTATGGAATGTACTGTCGTCCCTACATTTCAAGAAGAAGTAAGAATTGCAGTTGCAACAAAGCCTTGCTTGCCTACAAAGAGAGCAGCAATTTGGATTTGTTACTATGTTACCTAGAAGAATAACAAACTGTGCAAGGATGGAGGTTGTAGGAGCAAGGAGAAGTTGTCTGTAAAGTTGGTGGATGCCTATTTTCCATTTTGCAGTCCCTTGTCTCCCTCTTGTGGCCTCCTGGAGGCAACTAGCTGTGCAAAAAAAAGACAGCCTGGCGGCCGGCTGTTGCAGTGTTGCCCTCTCAGGCAACACTGAGTGACTGACTGAGCCTCACCGTCTTATATAAAGTTCAGACGGAACTTTGCACGTGTCATAGTGGAGCCCTCAGGATTCCAGAGCCAGCTTTCTGACATCATAATGGGGCCTCAGAGATAAAAGCCTGGGCCCAGGCAGTGTTGGTCAGTGCTGCTCAGCAGGCAGCACTGGACTGGACTGGATTACAGCTGATACAAGGTGTGAAGGAACAAGGGGTGGCTGTGGGCATGCACTTCCTGCCGCTGCCAGTGTTTATCTGCATGGCAGCAGGGCATTTGGGCGTTGCCAGGAAGGCGTTTTTATGTAGATTCCTCCTCTTTCAGCACTGCATTGTGGTGCAAGCAAAAGAAGCAAATCCTGTCTGGCTTCCTCTCCGGCCTTTATTCACCTCCCGTGTAGCTGTGAGTGTGTGAGCCTGCAGGGCCCCATGGAATTGCCTAGAAGTAGGCTGAATCGCTGCAAGGGCTGAACAGCAGTATCGGGCAGGCTCGGGCAACGCGCGGCCCGTTCGGGTTATCGCTTCTCGGCCTTTTGGCTAAGATCAAGTGTAGTATCTGTTCTTATCAGTTTAATATCTGATACGTCCCCTATCTGGGGACCATATATTAAATGGATTTTTAGAACAGGGAGATGGAAATAGAGCTTGCTCTGTCCACTCCACGCATTGACCTGGTATTGCAGTATTTCCAGGACCGGTGCACCCTTTCCTTATGTGTTGACTAAAAGCAGATTCCAAAAGTGTTTTTTGTCTTTGCTATTGTTTCTGTCTTTCTGAAGGGATCTCCCCTTTTAATCCCATTATTTCAACACCTGTTGGACAATGCATGAGTGATAATGAGCTCATTGATTAAATGCAATTAATGAATAGATTGCCACCTCTTGTTGTGTGTCGTCTGTGTTTCTGTGTTTCCGGCATTTCACATTGGAACACCTCATTCACCTTCCTTGTCTTCTCTCCGCCCTCCCTTTTAGGTAAGTTAAAGAGCTGCACCTGAGCCAGCCACTGATTGATTGATTGATTGATTGATTGATTGATTGATTGATTGATTGATTGATGCAGCACAACAGTCAAATAGTGGAGTGGAGTAGGGGAACAGCAAACAGCCAATAAAGCAGCCAAGCCCGCTCGCCTGCCCGCCACAATGGACCTACCTGTGTACACTAGATGGATGTGATGGAATGTACTGTCGTCCCTACATTTCAAGAAGAAGTAAGAATTGCAGTTGCAACAAAGCCTTGCTTGCCTACAAAGAGAGCAGCAATTTGGATTTGTTACTATGTTACCTAGAAGAATAACAAACTGTGCAAGGATGGAGGTTGTAGGAGCAAGGAGAAGTTGTCTGTAAAGTTGGTGGATGCCTATTTTCCATTTTGCAGTCCCTTGTCTCCCTCTTGTGGCCTCCTGGAGGCAACTAGCTGTGCAAAAAAAAGACAGCCTGGCGGCCGGCTGTTGCAGTGTTGCCCTCTCAGGCAACACTGAGTGACTGACTGAGCCTCACCGTCTTATATAAAGTTCAGACGGAACTTTGCACGTGTCATAGTGGAGCCCTCAGGATTCCAGAGCCAGCTTTCTGACATCATAATGGGGCCTCAGAGATAAAAGCCTGGGCCCAGGCAGTGTTGGTCAGTGCTGCTCAGCAGGCAGCACTGGACTGGACTGGATTACAGCTGATACAAGGTGTGAAGGAACAAGGGGTGGCTGTGGGCATGCACTTGCTGCCGCTGCCAGTGTTTATCTGCATGGCAGCAGGGCATTTGGGCGTTGCCAGGAAGGCGTTTTTATGTAGATTCCTCCTCTTTCAGCACTGCATTGTGGTGCAAGCAAAAGAAGCAAATCCTGTCTGGCTTCCTCTCCGGCCTTTATTCACCTCCCGTGTAGCTGTGAGTGTGTGAGCCTGCAGGGCCCCATGGAATTGCCTAGAAGTAGGCTGAATCGCTGCAAGGGCTGAACAGCAGTATCGGGCAGGCTCGGGCAACGCGCGGCCCGTTCGGGTTATCGCTTCTCGGCCTTTTGGCTAAGATCAAGTGTAGTATCTGTTCTTATCAGTTTAATATCTGATACGTCCCCTATCTGGGGACCATATATTAAATGGATTTTTAGAACAGGGAGATGGAAATAGAGCTTGCTCTGTCCACTCCACGCATTGACCTGGTATTGCAGTATTTCCAGGACCGGTGCACCCTTTCCTTATGTGTTGACTAAAAGCAGATTCCAAAAGTGTTTTTTGTCTTTGCTATTGTTTCTGTCTTTCTGAAGGGATCTCCCCTTTTAATCCCATTATTTCAACACCTGTTGGACAATGCATGAGTGATAATGAGCTCATTGATTAAATGCAATTAATGAATAGATTGCCACCTCTTGTTGTGTGTCGTCTGTGTTTCTGTGTTTCCGGCATTTCACATTGGAACACCTCATTCACCTTCCTTGTCTTCTCTCCGCCCTCCCTTTTAGGTAAGTTAAAGAGCTGCACCTGAGCCAGCCACTGATTGATTGATTGATTGATTGATTGATTGATTGATTGATTGATGCAGCACAACAGTCAAATAGTGGAGTGGAGTAGGGGAACAGCAAACAGCCAATAAAGCAGCCCGCCCGCTCGCCTGCCCGCCACAATGGACCTACCTGTGTACACTAGATGGATGTGATGAAATGTACTGTCGTCCCTACATTTCAAGAAGAAGTAAGAATTGCAGTTGCAACAAAGCCTTGCTTGCCTACAAAGAGAGCAGCAATTTGGATTTGTTACTATGTTACCTAGAAGAATAACAAACTGTGCAAGGATGGAGGTTGTAGGAGCAAGGAGAAGTTGTCTGTAAAGTTGGTGGATGCCTATTTTCCATTTTGCAGTCCCTTGTCTCCCTCTTGTGGCCTCCTGGAGGCAACTAGCTGTGCAAAAAAAAGACAGCCTGGCGGCCGGCTGTTGCAGTGTTGCCCTCTCAGGCAACACTGAGTGACTGACTGAGCCTCACCGTCTTATATAAAGTTCAGACGGAACTTTGCACGTGTCATAGTGGAGCCCTCAGGATTCCAGAGCCAGCTTTCTGACATCATAATGGGGCCTCAGAGATAAAAGCCTGGGCCCAGGCAGTGTTGGTCAGTGCTGCTCAGCAGGCAGCACTGGACTGGACTGGATTACAGCTGATACAAGGTGTGAAGGAACAAGGGGTGGCTGTGGACATGCACTTGCTGCCGCTGCCAGTGTTTATCTGCATGGCAGCAGGGCATTTGGGCGTTGCCAGGAAGGCGTTTTTATGTAGATTCCTCCTCTTTCAGCACTGCATTGTGGTGCAAGCAAAAGAAGCAAATCCTGTCTGGCTTCCTCTCCGGCCTTTATTCACCTCCCGTGTAGCTGTGAGTGTGTGAGCCTGCAGGGCCCCATGGAATTGCCTAGAAGTAGGCTGAATCGCTGCAAGGGCTGAACAGCAGTATCGGGCAGGCTCGGGCAACGCGCGGCCCGTTCGGGTTATCGCTTCTCGGCCTTTTGGCTAAGATCAAGTGTAGTATCTGTTCTTATCAGTTTAATATCTGATACGTCCCCTATCTGGGGACCATATATTAAATGGATTTTTAGAACAGGGAGATGGAAATAGAGCTTGCTCTGTCCACTCCACGCATTGACCTGGTATTGCAGTATTTCCAGGACCGGTGCACCCTTTCCTTATGTGTTGACTAAAAGCAGATTCCAAAAGTGTTTTTTGTCTTTGCTATTGTTTCTGTCTTTCTGAAGGGATCTC
This sequence comes from Rhinoderma darwinii, assembly GCF_050947455.1. Lineage (NCBI taxonomy): Eukaryota > Metazoa > Chordata > Amphibia > Anura > Rhinodermatidae > Rhinoderma > Rhinoderma darwinii. Next base: position 136,269 of record NW_027461778.1, read on the forward strand.
CCCTTTTAATCCCATTATTTCAACACCTGTTGGACAATGCATGAGTGATAATGAGCTCATTGATTAAATGCAATTAATGAATAGATTGCCACCTCTTGTTGTGTGTCGTCTGTGTTTCTGTGTTTCCGGCATTTCACATTGGAACACCTCATTCACCTTCCTTGTCTTCTCTCCGCCCTCCCTTTTAGGTAAGTTAAAGAGCTGCACCTGAGCCAGCCACTGATTGATTGATTGATTGATTGATTGATTGATTGATTGATTGATTGATTGATTGATTGATGCAGCACAACAGTCAAATAGTGGAGTGGAGTAGGGGAACAGCAAACAGCCAATAAAGCAGCCCGCCCGCTCGCCTGCCCGCCACAATGGACCTACCTGTGTACACTAGATGGATGTGATGGAATGTACTGTCGTCCCTACATTTCAAGAAGAAGTAAGAATTGCAGTTGCAACAAAGCCTTGCTTGCCTACAAAGAGAGCAGCAATTTGGATTTGTTACTATGTTACCTAGAAGAATAACAAACTGTGCAAGGATGGAGGTTGTAGGAGCAAGGAGAAGTTGTCTGTAAAGTTGGTGGATGCCTATTTTCCATTTTGCAGTCCCTTGTCTCCCTCTTGTGGCCTCCTGGAGGCAACTAGCTGTGCAAAAAAAAGACAGCCTGGCGGCCGGCTGTTGCAGTGTTGCCCTCTCAGGCAACACTGAGTGACTGACTGAGCCTCACCGTCTTATATAAAGTTCAGACGGAACTTTGCACGTGTCATAGTGGAGCCCTCAGGATTCCAGAGCCAGCTTTCTGACATCATAATGGGGCCTCAGAGATAAAAGCCTGGGCCCAGGCAGTGTTGGTCAGTGCTGCTCAGCAGGCAGCACTGGACTGGACTGGATTACAGCTGATACAAGGTGTGAAGGAACAAGGGGTGGCTGTGGGCATGCACTTGCTGCCGCTGCCAGTGTTTATCTGCATGGCAGCAGGGCATTTGGGCGTTGCCAGGAAGGCGTTTTTATGTAGATTCCTCCTCTTTCAGCACTGCATTGTGGTGCAAGCAAAAGAAGCAAATCCTGTCTGGCTTCCTCTCCGGCCTTTATTCACCTCCCGTGTAGCTGTGAGTGTGTGAGCCTGCAGGGCCCCATGGAATTGCCTAGAAGTAGGCTGAATCGCTGCAAGGGCTGAACAGCAGTATCGGGCAGGCTCGGGCAACGCGCGGCCCGTTCGGGTTATCGCTTCTCGGCCTTTTGGCTAAGATCAAGTGTAGTATCTGTTCTTATCAGTTTAATATCTGATACGTCCCCTATCTGGGGACCATATATTAAATGGATTTTTAGAACAGGGAGATGGAAATAGAGCTTGCTCTGTCCACTCCACGCATTGACCTGGTATTGCAGTATTTCCAGGACCGCTGCACCCTTTCCTTATGTGTTGACTAAAAGCAGATTCCAAAAGTGTTTTTTGTCTTTGCTATTGTTTCTGTCTTTCTGAAGGGATCTCCCCTTTTAATCCCATTATTTCAACACCTGTTGGACAATGCATGAGTGATAATGAGCTCATTGATTAAATGCAATTAATGAATAGATTGCCACCTCTTGTTGTGTGTCGTCTGTGTTTCTGTGTTTCCGGCATTTCACATTGGAACACCTCATTCACCTTCCTTGTCTTCTCTCCGCCCTCCCTTTTAGGTAAGTTAAAGAGCTGCACCTGAGCCAGCCACTGATTGATTGATTGATTGATTGATTGATTGATTGATTGATTGATTGATTGATTGATGCAGCACAACAGTCAAATAGTGGAGTGGAGTAGGGGAACAGCAAACAGCCAATAAAGCAGCCCGCCCGCTCGCCTGCCCGCCACAATGGACCTACCTGTGTACACTAGATGGATGTGATGGAATGTACTGTCGTCCCTACATTTCAAGAAGAAGTAAGAATTGCAGTTGCAACAAAGCCTTGCTTGCCTACAAAGAGAGCAGCAATTTGGATTTGTTACTATGTTACCTAGAAGAATAACAAACTGTGCAAGGATGGAGGTTGTAGGAGCAAGGAGAAGTTGTCTGTAAAGTTGGTGGATGCCTATTTTCCATTTTGCAGTCCCTTGTCTCCCTCTTGTGGCCTCCTGGAGGCAACTAGCTGTGCAAAAAAAAGACAGCCTGGCGGCCGGCTGTTGCAGTGTTGCCCTCTCAGGCAACACTGAGTGACTGACTGAGCCTCACCGTCTTATATAAAGTTCAGACGGAACTTTGCACGTGTCATAGTGGAGCCCTCAGGATTCCAGAGCCAGCTTTCTGACATCATAATGGGGCCTCAGAGATAAAAGCCTGGGCCCAGGCAGTGTTGGTCAGTGCTGCTCAGCAGGCAGCACTGGACTGGACTGGATTACAGCTGATACAAGGTGTGAAGGAACAAGGGGTGGCTGTGGGCATGCACTTGCTGCCGCTGCCAGTGTTTATCTGCATGGCAGCAGGGCATTTGGGCGTTGCCAGGAAGGCGTTTTTATGTAGATTCCTCCTCTTTCAGCACTGCATTGTGGTGCAAGCAAAAGAAGCAAATCCTGTCTGGCTTCCTCTCCGGCCTTTATTCACCTCCCGTGTAGCTGTGAGTGTGTGAGCCTGCAGGGCCCCATGGAATTGCCTAGAAGTAGGCTGAATCGCTGCAAGGGCTGAACAGCAGTATCGGGCAGGCTCGGGCAACGCGCGGCCCGTTCGGGTTATCGCTTCTCGGCCTTTTGGCTAAGATCAAGTGTAGTATCTGTTCTTATCAGTTTAATATCTGATACGTCCCCTATCTGGGGACCATATATTAAATGGATTTTTAGAACAGGGAGATGGAAATAGAGCTTGCTCTGTCCACTCCACGCATTGACCTGGTATTGCAGTATTTCCAGGACCGGTGCACCCTTTCCTTATGTGTTGACTAAAAGCAGATTCCAAAAGTGTTTTTTGTCTTTGCTATTGTTTCTGTCTTTCTGAAGGGATCTCCCCTTTTAATCCCATTATTTCAACACCTGTTGGACAATGCATGAGTGATAATGAGCTCATTGATTAAATGCAATTAATGAATAGATTGCCACCTCTTGTTGTGTGTCGTCTGTGTTTCTGTGTTTCCGGCATTTCACATTGGAACACCTCATTCACCTTCCTTGTCTTCTCTCCGCCCTCCCTTTTAGGTAAGTTAAAGAGCTGCACCTGAGCCAGCCACTGATTGATTGATTGATTGATTGATTGATTGATTGATTGATTGATTGATTGATTGATTGATTGATGCAGCACAACAGTCAAATAGTGGAGTGGAGTAGGGGAACAGCAAACAGCCAATAAAGCAGCCCGCCCGCTCGCCTGCCCGCCACAATGGACCTACCTGTGTACACTAGATGGATGTGATGGAATGTACTGTCGTCCCTACATTTCAAGAAGAAGTAAGAATTGCAGTTGCAACAAAGCCTTGCTTGCCTACAAAGAGAGCAGCAATTTGGATTTGTTACTATGTTACCTAGAAGAATAACAAACTGTGCAAGGATGGAGGTTGTAGGAGCAAGGAGAAGTTGTCTGTAAAGTTGGTGGATGCCTATTTTCCATTTTGCAGTCCCTTGTCTCCCTCTTGTGGCCTCCTGGAGGCAACTAGCTGTGCAAAAAAAAGACAGCCTGGCGGCCGGCTGTTGCAGTGTTGCCCTCTCAGGCAACACTGAGTGACTGACTGAGCCTCACCGTCTTATATAAAGTTCAGACGGAACTTTGCACGTGTCATAGTGGAGCCCTCAGGATTCCAGAGCCAGCTTTCTGACATCATAATGGGGCCTCAGAGATAAAAGCCTGGGCCCAGGCAGTGTTGGTCAGTGCTGCTCAGCAGGCAGCACTGGACTGGACTGGATTACAGCTGATACAAGGTGTGAAGGAACAAGGGGTGGCTGTGGGCATGCACTTGCTGCCGCTGCCAGTGTTTATCTGCATGGCAGCAGGGCATTTGGGCGTTGCCAGGAAGGCGTTTTTATGTAGATTCCTCCTCTTTCAGCACTGCATTGTGGTGCAAGCAAAAGAAGCAAATCCTGTCTGGCTTCCTCTCCGGCCTTTATTCACCTCCCGTGTAGCTGTGAGTGTGTGAGCCTGCAGGGCCCCATGGAATTGCCTAGAAGTAGGCTGAATCGCTGCAAGAGCTGAACAGCAGTATCGGGCAGGCTCGGGCAACGCGCGGCCCGTTCGGGTTATCGCTTCTCGGCCTTTTGGCTAAGATCAAGTGTAGTATCTGTTCTTATCAGTTTAATATCTGATACGTCCCCTATCTGGGGACCATATATTAAATGGATTTTTAGAACAGGGAGATGGAAATAGAGCTTGCTCTGTCCACTCCACGCATTGACCTGGTATTGCAGTATTTCCAGGACCGGTGCACCCTTTCCTTATGTGTTGACTAAAAGCAGATTCCAAAAGTGTTTTTTGTCTTTGCTATTGTTTCTGTCTTTCTGAAGGGATCTCCCCTTTTAATCCCATTATTTCAACACCTGTTGGACAATGCATGAGTGATAATGAGCTCATTGATTAAATGCAATTAATGAATAGATTGCCACCTCTTGTTGTGTGTCGTCTGTGTTTCTGTGTTTCCGGCATTTCACATTGGAACACCTCATTCACCTTCCTTGTCTTCTCTCCGCCCTCCCTTTTAGGTAAGTTAAAGAGCTGCACCTGAGCCAGCCACTGATTGATTGATTGATTGATTGATTGATTGATTGATTGATTGATTGATTGATGCAGCACAACAGTCAAATAGTGGAGTGGAGTAGGGGAACAGCAAACAGCCAATAAAGCAGCCCGCCCGCTCGCCTGCCCGCCACAATGGACCTACCTGTGTACACTAGATGGATGTGATGGAATGTACTGTCGTCCCTACATTTCAAGAAGAAGTAAGAATTGCAGTTGCAACAAAGCCTTGCTTGCCTACAAAGAGAGCAGCAATTTGGATTTGTTACTATGTTACCTAGAAGAATAACAAACTGTGCAAGGATGGAGGTTGTAGGAGCAAGGAGAAGTTGTCTGTAAAGTTGGTGGATGCCTATTTTCCATTTTGCAGTCCCTTGTCTCCCTCTTGTGGCCTCCTGGAGGCAACTAGCTGTGCAAAAAACAGACAGCCTGGCGGCCGGCTGTTGCAGTGTTGCCCTCTCAGGCAACACTGAGTGACTGACTGAGCCTCACCGTCTTATATAAAGTTCAGACGGAACTTTGCACGTGTCATAGTGGAGCCCTCAGGATTCCAGAGCCAGCTTTCTGACATCATAATGGGGCCTCAGAGATAAAAGCCTGGGCCCAGGCAGTGTTGGTCAGTGCTGCTCAGCAGGCAGCACTGGACTGGACTGGATTACAGCTGATACAAGGTGTGAAGGAACAAGGGGTGGCTGTGGGCATGCACTTGCTGCCGCTGCCAGTGTTTATCTGCATGGCAGCAGGGCATTTGGGCGTTGCCAGGAAGGCGTTTTTATGTAGATTCCTCCTCTTTCAGCACTGCATTGTGGTGCAAGCAAAAGAAGCAAATCCTGTCTGGCTTCCTCTCCGGCCTTTATTCACCTCCCGTGTAGCTGTGAGTGTGTGAGCCTGCAGGGCCCCATGGAATTGCCTAGAAGTAGGCTGAATCGCTGCAAGGGCTGAACAGCAGTATCGGGCAGGCTCGGGCAACGCGCGGCCCGTTCGGGTTATCGCTTCTCGGCCTTTTGGCTAAGATCAAGTGTAGTATCTGTTCTTATCAGTTTAATATCTGATACGTCCCCTATCTGGGGACCATATATTAAATGGATTTTTAGAACAGGGAGATGGAAATAGAGCTTGCTCTGTCCACTCCACGCATTGACCTGGTATTGCAGTATTTCCAGGACCGGTGCACCCTTTCCTTATGTGTTGACTAAAAGCAGATTCCAAAAGTGTTTTTTGTCTTTGCTATTGTTTCTGTCTTTCTGAAGGGATCTCCCCTTTTAATCCCATTATTTCAACACCTGTTGGACAATGCATGAGTGATAATGAGCTCATTGATTAAATGCAATTAATGAATAGATTGCCACCTCTTGTTGTGTGTCGTCTGTGTTTCTGTGTTTCCGGCATTTCACATTGGAACACCTCATTCACCTTCCTTGTCTTCTCTCCGCCCTCCCTTTTAGGTAAGTTAAAGAGCTGCACCTGAGCCAGCCACTGATTGATTGATTGATTGATTGATTGATTGATTGATTGATTGATTGATTGATGCAGCACAACAGTCAAATAGTGGAGTGGAGTAGGGGAACAGCAAACAGCCAATAAAGCAGCCCGCCCGCTCGCCTGCCCGCCACAATGGACCTACCTGTGTACACTAGATGGATGTGATGGAATGTACTGTCGTCCCTACATTTCAAGAAGAAGTAAGAATTGCAGTTGCAACAAAGCCTTGCTTGCCTACAAAGAGAGCAGCAATTTGGATTTGTTACTATGTTACCTAGAAGAATAACAAACTGTGCAAGGATGGAGGTTGTAGGAGCAAGGAGAAGTTGTCTGTAAAGTTGGTGGATGCCTATTTTCCATTTTGCAGTCCCTTGTCTCCCTCTTGTGGCCTCCTGGAGGCAACTAGCTGTGCAAAAAAAAGACAGCCTGGCGGCCGGCTGTTGCAGTGTTGCCCTCTCAGGCAACACTGAGTGACTGACTGAGCCTCACCGTCTTATATAAAGTTCAGACGGAACTTTGCACGTGTCATAGTGGAGCCCTCAGGATTCCAGAGCCAGCTTTCTGACATCATAATGGGGCCTCAGAGATAAAAGCCTGGGCCCAGGCAGTGTTGGTCAGTGCTGCTCAGCAGGCAGCACTGGACTGGACTGGATTACAGCTGATACAAGGTGTGAAGGAACAAGGGGTGGCTGTGGGCATGCACTTGCTGCCGCTGCCAGTGTTTATCTGCATGGCAGCAGGGCATTTGGGCGTTGCCAGGAAGGCGTTTTTATGTAGATTCCTCCTCTTTCAGCACTGCATTGTGGTGCAAGCAAAAGAAGCAAATCCTGTCTGGCTTCCTCTCCGGCCTTTATTCACCTCCCGTGTAGCTGTGAGTGTGTGAGCCTGCAGGGCCCCATGGAATTGCCTAGAAGTAGGCTGAATCGCTGCAAGGGCTGAACAGCAGTATCGGGCAGGCTCGGGCAACGCGCGGCCCGTTCGGGTTATCGCTTCTCGGCCTTTTGGCTAAGATCAAGTGTAGTATCTGTTCTTATCAGTTTAATATCTGATACGTCCCCTATCTGGGGACCATATATTAAATGGATTTTTAGAACAGGGAGATGGAAATAGAGCTTGCTCTGTCCACTCCACGCATTGACCTGGTATTGCAGTATTTCCAGGACCGGTGCACCCTTTCCTTATGTGTTGACTAAAAGCAGATTCCAAAAGTGTTTTTTGTCTTTGCTATTGTTTCTGTCTTTCTGAAGGGATCTCCCCTTTTAATCCCATTATTTCAACACCTGTTGGACAATGCATGAGTGATAATGAGCTCATTGATTAAATGCAATTAATGAATAGATTGCCACCTCTTGTTGTGTGTCGTCTGTGTTTCTGTGTTTCCGGCATTTCACATTGGAACACCTCATTCACCTTCCTCTTCTCTCCGCCCTCCCTTTTAGGTAAGTTAAAGAGCTGCACCTGAGCCAGCCACTGATTGATTGATTGATTGATTGATTGATTGATTGATTGATTGATTGATTGATTGATTGATGCAGCACAACAGTCAAATAGTGGAGTGGAGTAGGGGAACAGCAAACAGCCAATAAAGCAGCCCGCCCGCTCGCCTGCCCGCCACAATGGACCTACCTGTGTACACTAGATGGATGTGATGGAATGTACTGTCGTCCCTACATTTCAAGAAGAAGTAAGAATTGCAGTTGCAACAAAGCCTTGCTTGCCTACAAAGAGAGCAGCAATTTGGATTTGTTACTATGTTACCTAGAAGAATAACAAACTGTGCAAGGATGGAGGTTGTAGGAGCAAGGAGAAGTTGTCTGTAAAGTTGGTGGATGCCTATTTTCCATTTTGCAGTCCCTTGTCTCCCTCTTGTGGCCTCCTGGAGGCAACTAGCTGTGCAAAAAAAAGACAGCCTGGCGGCCGGCTGTTGCAGTGTTGCCCTCTCAGGCAACACTGAGTGACTGACTGAGCCTCACCGTCTTATATAAAGTTCAGACGGAACTTTGCACGTGTCATAGTGGAGCCCTCAGGATTCCAGAGCCAGCTTTCTGACATCATAATGGGGCCTCAGAGATAAAAGCCTGGGCCCAGGCAGTGTTGGTCAGTGCTGCTCAGCAGGCAGCACTGGACTGGACTGGATTACAGCTGATACAAGGTGTGAAGGAACAAGGGGTGGCTGTGGGCATGCACTTGCTGCCGCTGCCAGTGTTTATCTGCATGGCAGCAGGGCATTTGGGCGTTGCCAGGAAGGCGTTTTTATGTAGATTCCTCCTCTTTCAGCACTGCATTGTGGTGCAAGCAAAAGAAGCAAATCCTGTCTGGCTTCCTCTCCGGCCTTTATTCACCTCCCGTGTAGCTGTGAGTGTGTGAGCCTGCAGGGCCCCATGGAATTGCCTAGAAGTAGGCTGAATCGCTGCAAGGGCTGAACAGCAGTATCGGGCAGGCTCGGGCAACGCGCGGCCCGTTCGGGTTATCGCTTCTCGGCCTTTTGGCTAAGATCAAGTGTAGTATCTGTTCTTATCAGTTTAATATCTGATACGTCCCCTATCTGGGGACCATATATTAAATGGATTTTTAGAACAGGGAGATGGAAATAGAGCTTGCTCTGTCCACTCCACGCATTGACCTGGTATTGCAGTATTTCCAGGACCGGTGCACCCTTTCCTTATGTGTTGACTAAAAGCAGATTCCAAAAGTGTTTTTTGTCTTTGCTATTGTTTCTGTCTTTCTGAAGGGATCTCCCCTTTTAATCCCATTATTTCAACACCTGTTGGACAATGCATGAGTGATAATGAGCTCATTGATTAAATGCAATTAATGAATAGATTGCCACCTCTTGTTGTGTGTCGTCTGTGTTTCTGTGTTTCCGGCATTTCACATTGGAACACCTCATTCACCTTCCTTGTCTTCTCTCCGCCCTCCCTTTTAGGTAAGTTAAAGAGCTGCACCTGAGCCAGCCACTGATTGATTGATTGATTGATTGATTGATTGATTGATTGATTGATTGATGCAGCACAACAGTCAAATAGTGGAGTGGAGTAGGGGAACAGCAAACAGCCAATAAAGCAGCCCGCCCGCTCGCCTGCCCGCCACAATGGACCTACCTGTGTACACTAGATGGATGTGATGGAATGTACTGTCGTCCCTACATTTCAAGAAGAAGTAAGAATTGCAGTTGCAACAAAGCCTTGCTTGCCTACAAAGAGAGCAGCAATTTGGATTTGTTACTATGTTACCTAGAAGAATAACAAACTGTGCAAGGATGGAGGTTGTAGGAGCAAGGAGAAGTTGTCTGTAAAGTTGGTGGATGCCTATTTTCCATTTTGCAGTCCCTTGTCTCCCTCTTGTGGCCTCCTGGAGGCAACTAGCTGTGCAAAAAAAAGACAGCCTGGCGGCCGGCTGTTGCAGTGTTGCCCTCTCAGGCAACACTGAGTGACTGACTGAGCCTCACCGTCTTATATAAAGTTCAGACGGAACTTTGCACGTGTCATAGTGGAGCCCTCAGGATTCCAGAGCCAGCTTTCTGACATCATAATGGGGCCTCAGAGATAAAAGCCTGGGCCCAGGCAGTGTTGGTCAGTGCTGCTCAGCAGGCAGCACTGGACTGGACTGGATTACAGCTGATACAAGGTGTGAAGGAACAAGGGGTGGCTGTGGGCATGCACTTGCTGCCGCTGCCAGTGTTTATCTGCATGGCAGCAGGGCATTTGGGCGTTGCCAGGAAGGCGTTTTTATGTAGATTCCTCCTCTTTCAGCACTGCATTGTAGTGCAAGCAAAAGAAGCAAATCCTGTCTGGCTTCCTCTCCGGCCTTTATTCACCTCCCGTGTAGCTGTGAGTGTGTGAGCCTGCAGGGCCCCATGGAATTGCCTAGAAGTAGGCTGAATCGCTGCAAGGGCTGAACAGCAGTATCGGGCAGGCTCGGGCAACGCGCGGCCCGTTCGGGTTATCGCTTCTCGGCCTTTTGGCTAAGATCAAGTGTAGTATCTGTTCTTATCAGTTTAATATCTGATACGTCCCCTATCTGGGGACCATATATTAAATGGATTTTTAGAACAGGGAGATGGAAATAGAGCTTGCTCTGTCCACTCCACGCATTGACCTGGTATTGCAGTATTTCCAGGACCGGTGCACCCTTTCCTTATGTGTTGACTAAAAGCAGATTCCAAAAGTGTTTTTTGTCTTTGCTATTGTTTCTGTCTTTCTGAAGGGATCTCCCCTTTTAATCCCATTATTTCAACACCTGTTGGACAATGCATGAGTGATAATGAGCTCATTGATTAAATGCAATTAATGAATAGATTGCCACCTCTTGTTGTGTGTCGTCTGTGTTTCTGTGTTTCCGGCATTTCACATTGGAACACCTCATTCACCTTCCTTGTCTTCTCTCCGCCCTCCCTTTTAGGTAAGTTAAAGAGCTGCACCTGAGCCAGCCACTGATTGATTGATTGATTGATTGATTGATTGATTGATTGATTGATTGATGCAGCACAACAGTCAAATAGTGGAGTGGAGTAGGGGAACAGCAAACAGCCAATAAAGCAGCCCGCCCGCTCGCCTGCCCGCCACAATGGACCTACCTGTGTACACTAGATGGATGTGATGGAATGTACTGTCGTCCCTACATTTCAAGAAGAAGTAAGAATTGCAGTTGCAACAAAGCCTTGCTTGCCTACAAAGAGAGCAGCAATTTGGATTTGTTACTATGTTACCTAGAAGAATAACAAACTGTGCAAGGATGGAGGTTGTAGGAGCAAGGAGAAGTTGTCTGTAAAGTTGGTGGATGCCTATTTTCCATTTTGCAGTCCCTTGTCTCCCTCTTGTGGCCTCCTGGAGGCAACTAGCTGTGCAAAAAAAAGACAGCCTGGCGGCCGGCTGTTGCAGTGTTGCCCTCTCAGGCAACACTGAGTGACTGACTGAGCCTCACCGTCTTATATAAAGTTCAGACGGAACTTTGCACATGTCATAGTGGAGCCCTCAGGATTCCAGAGCCAGCTTTCTGACATCATAATGGGGCCTCAGAGATAAAAGCCTGGGCCCAGGCAGTGTTGGTCAGTGCTGCTCAGCAGGCAGCACTGGACTGGACTGGATTACAGCTGATACAAGGTGTGAAGGAACAAGGGGTGGCTGTGGGCATGCACTTGCTGCCGCTGCCAGTGTTTATCTGCATGGCAGCAGGGCATTTGGGCGTTGCCAGGAAGGCGTTTTTATGTAGATTCCTCCTCTTTCAGCACTGCATTGTGGTGCAAGCAAAAGAAGCAAATCCTGTCTGGCTTCCTCTCCGGCCTTTATTCACCTCCCGTGTAGCTGTGAGTGTGTGAGCCTGCAGGGCCCCATGGAATTGCCTAGAAGTAGGCTGAATCGCTGCAAGGGCTGAACAGCAGTATCGGGCAGGCTCGGGCAACGCGCGGCCCGTTCGGGTTATCGCTTCTCGGCCTTTTGGCTAAGATCAAGTGTAGTATCTGTTCTTATCAGTTTAATATCTGATACGTCCCCTATCTGGGGACCATATATTAAATGGATTTTTAGAACAGGGAGATGGAAATAGAGCTTGCTCTGTCCACTCCACGCATTGACCTGGTATTGCAGTATTTCCAGGACCGGTGCACCCTTTCCTTATGTGTTGACTAAAAGCAGATTCCAAAAGTGTTTTTTGTCTTTGCTATTGTTTCTGTCTTTCTGAAGGGATCTCCCCTTTTAATCCCATTATTTCAACACCTGTTGGACAATGCATGAGTGATAATGAGCTCATTGATTAAATGCAATTAATGAATAGATTGCCACCTCTTGTTGTGTGTCGTCTGTGTTTCTGTGTTTCCGGCATTTCACATTGGAACACCTCATTCACCTTCCTTGTCTTCTCTCCGCCCTCCCTTTTAGGTAAGTTAAAGAGCTGCACCTGAGCCAGCCACTGATTGATTGATTGATTGATTGATTGATTGATTGATTGATTGATTGATTGATTGATTGATTGATGCAGCACAACAGTCAAATAGTGGAGTGGAGTAGGGGAACAGCAAACAGCCAATAAAGCAGCCCGCCCGCTCGCCTGCCCGCCACAATGGACCTACCTGTGTACACTAGATGGATGTGATGGAATGTACTGTCGTCCCTACATTTCAAGAAGAAGTAAGAATTGCAGTTGCAACAAAGCCTTGCTTGCCTACAAAGAGAGCAGCAATTTGGATTTGTTACTATGTTACCTAGAAGAATAACAAACTGTGCAAGGATGGAGGTTGTAGGAGCAAGGAGAAGTTGTCTGTAAAGTTGGTGGATGCCTATTTTCCATTTTGCAGTCCCTTGTCTCCCTCTTGTGGCCTCCTGGAGGCAACTAGCTGTGCAAAAAAAAGACAGCCTGGCGGCCGGCTGTTGCAGTGTTGCCCTCTCAGGCAACACTGAGTGACTGACTGAGCCTCACCGTCTTATATAAAGTTCAGACGGAACTTTGCACGTGTCATAGTGGAGCCCTCAGGATTCCAGAGCCAGCTTTCTGACATCATAATGGGGCCTCAGAGATAAAAGCCTGGGCCCAGGCAGTGTTGGTCAGTGCTGCTCAGCAGGCAGCACTGGACTGGACTGGATTACAGCTGATACAAGGTGTGAAGGAACAAGGGGTGGCTGTGGGCATGCACTTGCTGCCGCTGCCAGTGTTTATCTGCATGGCAGCAGGGCATTTGGGCGTTGCCAGGAAGGCGTTTTTATGTAGATTCCTCCTCTTTCAGCACTGCATTGTGGTGCAAGCAAAAGAAGCAAATCCTGTCTGGCTTCCTCTCCGGCCTTTATTCACCTCCCGTGTAGCTGTGAGTGTGTGAGCCTGCAGGGCCCCATGGAATTGCCTAGAAGTAGGCTGAATCGCTGCAAGGGCTGAACAGCAGTATCGGGCAGGCTCGGGCAACGTGCGGCCCGTTCGGGTTATCGCTTCTCGGCCTTTTGGCTAAGATCAAGTGTAGTATCTGTTCTTATCAGTTTAATATCTGATACGTCCCCTATCTGGGGACCATATATTAAATGGATTTTTAGAACAGGGGGATGGAAATAGAGCTTGCTCTGTCCACTCCACGCATTGACCTGGTATTGCAGTATTTCCAGGACCGGTGCACCCTTTCCTTATGTGTTGACTAAAAGCAGATTCCAAAAGTGTTTTTTGTCTTTGCTATTGTTTCTGTCTTTCTGAAGGGATCTCCCCTTTTAATCCCATTATTTCAACACCTGTTGGACAATGCATGAGTGATAATGAGCTCATTGATTAAATGCAATTAATGAATAGATTGCCACCTCTTGTTGTGTGTCGTCTGTGTTTCTGTGTTTCCGGCATTTCACATTGGAACACCTCATTCACCTTCCTTGTCTTCTCTCCGCCCTCCCTTTTAGGTAAGTTAAAGAGCTGCACCTGAGCCAGCCACTGATTGATTGATTGATTGATTGATTGATTGATTGATTGATTGATGCAGCACAACAGTCAAATAGTGGAGTGGAGTAGGGGAACAGCAAACAGCCAATAAAGCAGCCCGCCCGCTCGCCTGCCCGCCACAATGGACCTACCTGTGTACACTAGATGGATGTGATGGAATGTACTGTCGTCCCTACATTTCAAGAAGAAGTAAGAATTGCAGTTGCAACAAAGCCTTGCTTGCCTACAAAGAGAGCAGCAATTTGGATTTGTTACTATGTTACCTAGAAGAATAACAAACTGTGCAAGGATGGAGGTTGTAGGAGCAAGGAGAAGTTGTCTGTAAAGTTGGTGGATGCCTATTTTCCATTTTGCAGTCCCTTGTCTCCCTCTTGTGGCCTCCTGGAGGCAACTAGCTGTGCAAAAAAAAGACAGCCTGGCGGCCGGCTGTTGCAGTGTTGCCCTCTCAGGCAACACTGAGTGACTGACTGAGCCTCACCGTCTTATATAAAGTTCAGACGGAACTTTGCACGTGTCATAGTGGAGCCCTCAGGATTCCAGAGCCAGCTTTCTGACATCATAATGGGGCCTCAGAGATAAAAGCCTGGGCCCAGGCAGTGTTGGTCAGTGCTGCTCAGCAGGCAGCACTGGACTGGACTGGATTACAGCTGATACAAGGTGTGAAGGAACAAGGGGTGGCTGTGGGCATGCACTTGCTGCCGCTGCCAGTGTTTATCTGCATGGCAGCAGGGCATTTGGGCGTTGCCAGGAAGGCGTTTTTATGTAGATTCCTCCTCTTTCAGCACTGCATTGTGGTGCAAGCAAAAGAAGCAAATCCTGTCTGGCTTCCTCTCCGGCCTTTATTCACCTCCCGTGTAGCTGTGAGTGTGTGAGCCTGCAGGGCCCCATTTAATTGCCTAGAAGTAGGCTGAATCGCTGCAAGGGCTGAACAGCAGTATCGGGCAGGCTCGGGCAACGCGCGGCCCGTTCGGGTTATCGCTTCTCGGCCTTTTGGCTAAGATCAAGTGTAGTATCTGTTCTTATCAGTTTAATATCTGATACGTCCCCTATCTGGGGACCATATATTAAATGGATTTTTAGAACAGGGAGATGGAAATAGAGCTTGCTCTGTCCACTCCACGCATTGACCTGGTATTGCAGTATTTCCAGGACCGGTGCACCCTTTCCTTATGTGTTGACTAAAAGCAGATTCCAAAAGTGTTTTTTGTCTTTGCTATTGTTTCTGTCTTTCTGAAGGGATCTCCCCTTTTAATCCCATTATTTCAACACCTGTTGGACAATGCATGAGTGATAATGAGCTCATTGATTAAATGCAATTAATGAATAGATTGCCACCTCTTGTTGTGTGTCGTCTGTGTTTCTGTGTTTCCGGCATTTCACATTGGAACACCTCATTCACCTTCCTTGTCTTCTCTCCGCCCTCCCTTTTAGGTAAGTTAAAGAGCTGCACCTGAGCCAGCCACTGATTGATTGATTGATTGATTGATTGATTGATTGATTGATTGATGCAGCACAACAGTCAAATAGTGGAGTGGAGTAGGGGAACAGCAAACAGCCAATAAAGCAGCCCGCCCGCTCGCCTGCCCGCCACAATGGACCTACCTGTGTACACTAGATGGATGTGATGGAATGTACTGTCGTCCCTACATTTCAAGAAGAAGTAAGAATTGCAGTTGCAACAAAGCCTTGCTTGCCTACAAAGAGAGCAGCAATTTGGATTTGTTACTATGTTACCTAGAAGAATAACAAACTGTGCAAGGATGGAGGTTGTAGGAGCAAGGAGAAGTTGTCTGTAAAGTTGGTGGATGCCTATTTTCCATTTTGCAGTCCCTTGTCTCCCTCTTGTGGCCTCCTGGAGGCAACTAGCTGTGCAAAAAAAAGACAGCCTGGCGGCCGGCTGTTGCAGTGTTGCCCTCTCAGGCAACACTGAGTGACTGACTGAGCCTCACCGTCTTATATAAAGTTCAGACGGAACTTTGCACGTGTCATAGTGGAGCCCTCAGGATTCCAGAGCCAGCTTTCTGACATCATAATGGGGCCTCAGAGATAAAAGCCTGGGCCCAGGCAGTGTTGGTCAGTGCTGCTCAGCAGGCAGCACTGGACTGGACTGGATTACAGCTGATACAAGGTGTGAAGGAACAAGGGGTGGCTGTGGGCATGCACTTGCTGCCGCTGCCAGTGTTTATCTGCATGGCAGCAGGGCATTTGGGCGTTGCCAGGAAGGCGTTTTTATGTAGATTCCTCCTCTTTCAGCACTGCATTGTGGTGCAAGCAAAAGAAGCAAATCCTGTCTGGCTTCCTCTCCGGCCTTTATTCACCTCCCGTGTAGCTGTGAGTGTGTGAGCCTGCAGGGCCCCATGGAATTGCCTAGAAGTAGGCTGAATCGCTGCAAGGGCTGAACAGCAGTATCGGGCAGGCTCGGGCAACGCGCGGCCCGTTCGGGTTATCGCTTCTCGGCCTTTTGGCTAAGATCAAGTGTAGTATCTGTTCTTATCAGTTTAATATCTGATACGTCCCCTATCTGGGGACCATATATTAAATGGATTTTTAGAACAGGGAGATGGAAATAGAGCTTGCTCTGTCCACTCCACGCATTGACCTGGTATTGCAGTATTTCCAGGACCGGTGCACCCTTTCCTTATGTGTTGACTAAAAGCAGATTCCAAAAGTGTTTTTTGTCTTTGCTATTGTTTCTGTCTTTCTGAAGGGATCTCCCCTTTTAATCCCATTATTTCAACACCTGTTGGACAATGCATGAGTGATAATGAGCTCATTGATTAAATGCAATTAATGAATAGATTGCCACCTCTTGTTGTGTGTCGTCTGTGTTTCTGTGTTTCCGGCATTTCACATTGGAACACCTCATTCACCTTCCTTGTCTTCTCTCCGCCCTCCCTTTTAGGTAAGTTAAAGAGCTGCACCTGAGCCAGCCACTGATTGATTGATTGATTGATTGATTGATTGATTGATTGATTGATTGATGCAGCACAACAGTCAAATAGTGGAGTGGAGTAGGGGAACAGCAAACAGCCAATAAAGCAGCCCGCCCGCTCGCCTGCCCGCCACAATGGACCTACCTGTGTACACTAGATGGATGTGATGGAATGTACTGTCGTCCCTACATTTCAAGAAGAAGTAAGAATTGCAGTTGCAACAAAGCCTTGCTTGCCTACAAAGAGAGCAGCAATTTGGATTTGTTACTATGTTACCTAGAAGAATAACAAACTGTGCAAGGATGGAGGTTGTAGGAGCAAGGAGAAGTTGTCTGTAAAGTTGGTGGATGCCTATTTTCCATTTTGCAGTCCCTTGTCTCCCTCTTGTGGCCTCCTGGAGGCAACTAGCTGTGCAAAAAAAAGACAGCCTGGCGGCCGGCTGTTGCAGTGTTGCCCTCTCAGGCAACACTGAGTGACTGACTGAGCCTCACCGTCTTATATAAAGTTCAGACGGAACTTTGCACGTGTCATAGTGGAGCCCTCAGGATTCCAGAGCCAGCTTTCTGACATCATAATGGGGCCTCAGAGATAAAAGCCTGGGCCCAGGCAGTGTTGGTCAGTGCTGCTCAGCAGGCAGCACTGGACTGGACTGGATTACAGCTGATACAAGGTGTGAAGGAACAAGGGGTGGCTGTGGGCATGCACTTGCTGCCGCTGCCAGTGTTTATCTGCATGGCAGCAGGGCATTTGGGCGTTGCCAGGAAGGCGTTTTTATGTAGATTCCTCCTCTTTCAGCACTGCATTGTGGTGCAAGCAAAAGAAGCAAATCCTGTCTGGCTTCCTCTCCGGCCTTTATTCACCTCCCGTGTAGCTGTGAGTGTGTGAGCCTGCAGGGCCCCATGGAATTGCCTAGAAGTAGGCTGAATCGCTGCAAGGGCTGAACAGCAGTATCGGGCAGGCTCGGGCAACGCGCGGCCCGTTCGGGTTATCGCTTCTCGGCCTTTTGGCTAAGATCAAGTGTAGTATCTGTTCTTATCAGTTTAATATCTGATACGTCCCCTATCTGGGGACCATATATTAAATGGATTTTTAGAACAGGGAGATGGAAATAGAGCTTGCTCTGTCCACTCCACGCATTGACCTGGTATTGCAGTATTTCCAGGACCGGTGCACCCTTTCCTTATGTGTTGACTAAAAGCAGATTCCAAAAGTGTTTTTTGTCTTTGCTATTGTTTCTGTCTTTCTGAAGGGATCTCCCCTTTTAATCCCATTATTTCAACACCTGTTGGACAATGCATGAGTGATAATGAGCTCATTGATTAAATGCAATTAATGAATAGATTGCCACCTCTTGTTGTGTGTCGTCTGTGTTTCTGTGTTTCCGGCATTTCACATTGGAACACCTCATTCACCTTCCTTGTCTTCTCTCCGCCCTCCCTTTTAGGTAAGTTAAAGAGCTGCACCTGAGCCAGCCACTGATTGATTGATTGATTGATTGATTGATTGATTGATTGATTGATTGATTGATTGATTGATGCAGCACAACAGTCAAATAGTGGAGTGGAGTAGGGGAACAGCAAACAGCCAATAAAGCAGCCCGCCCGCTCGCCTGCCCGCCACAATGGACCTACCTGTGTACACTAGATGGATGTGATGAAATGTACTGTCGTCCCTACATTTCAAGAAGAAGTAAGAATTGCAGTTGCAACAAAGCCTTGCTTGCCTACAAAGAGAGCAGCAATTTGGATTTGTTACTATGTTACCTAGAAGAATAACAAACTGTGCAAGGATGGAGGTTGTAGGAGCAAGGAGAAGTTGTCTGTAAAGTTGGTGGATGCCTATTTTCCATTTTGCAGTCCCTTGTCTCCCTCTTGTGGCCTCCTGGAGGCAACTAGCTGTGCAAAAAAAAGACAGCCTGGCGGCCGGCTGTTGCAGTGTTGCCCTCTCAGGCAACACTGAGTGACTGACTGAGCCTCACCGTCTTATATAAAGTTCAGACGGAACTTTGCACGTGTCATAGTGGAGCCCTCAGGATTCCAGAGCCAGCTTTCTGACATCATAATGGGGCCTCAGAGATAAAAGCCTGGGCCCAGGCAGTGTTGGTCAGTGCTGCTCAGCAGGCAGCACTGGACTGGACTGGATTACAGCTGATACAAGGTGTGAAGGAACAAGGGGTGGCTGTGGGCATGCACTTGCTGCCGCTGCCAGTGTTTATCTGCATGGCAGCAGGGCATTTGGGCGTTGCCAGGAAGGCGTTTTTATGTAGATTCCTCCTCTTTCAGCACTGCATTGTGGTGCAAGCAAAAGAAGCAAATCCTGTCTGGCTTCCTCTCCGGCCTTTATTCACCTCCCGTGTAGCTGTGAGTGTGTGAGCCTGCAGGGCCCCATGGAATTGCCTAGAAGTAGGCTGAATCGCTGCAAGGGCTGAACAGCAGTATCGGGCAGGCTCGGGCAACGCGCGGCCCGTTCGGGTTATCGCTTCTCGGCCTTTTGGCTAAGATCAAGTGTAGTATCTGTTCTTATCAGTTTAATATCTGATACGTCCCCTATCTGGGGACCATATATTAAATGGATTTTTAGAACAGGGAGATGGAAATAGAGCTTGCTCTGTCCACTCCACGCATTGACCTGGTATTGCAGTATTTCCAGGACCGGTGCACCCTTTCCTTATGTGTTGACTAAAAGCAGATTCCAAAAGTGTTTTTTGTCTTTGCTATTGTTTCTGTCTTTCTGAAGGGATCTCCCCTTTTAATCCCATTATTTCAACACCTGTTGGACAATGCATGAGTGATAATGAGCTCATTGATTAAATGCAATTAATGAATAGATTGCCACCTCTTGTTGTGTGTCGTCTGTGTTTCTGTGTTTCCGGCATTTCACATTGGAACACCTCATTCACCTTCCTTGTCTTCTCTCCGCCCTCCCTTTTAGGTAAGTTAAAGAGCTGCACCTGAGCCAGCCACTGATTGATTGATTGATTGATTGATTGATTGATTGATTGATTGATTGATTGATTGATTGATGCAGCACAACAGTCAAATAGTGGAGTGGAGTAGGGGAACAGCAAACAGCCAATAAAGCAGCCCGCCCGCTCGCCTGCCCGCCACAATGGACCTACCTGTGTACACTAGATGGATGTGATGGAATGTACTGTCGTCCCTACATTTCAAGAAGAAGTAAGAATTGCAGTTGCAACAAAGCCTTGCTTGCCTACAAAGAGAGCAGCAATTTGGATTTGTTACTATGTTACCTAGAAGAATAACAAACTGTGCAAGGATGGAGGTTGTAGGAGCAAGGAGAAGTTGTCTGTAAAGTTGGTGGATGCCTATTTTCCATTTTGCAGTCCCTTGTCTCCCTCTTGTGGCCTCCTGGAGGCAACTAGCTGTGCAAAAAAAAGACAGCCTGGCGGCCGGCTGTTGCAGTGTTGCCCTCTCAGGCAACACTGAGTGACTGACTGAGCCTCACCGTCTTATATAAAGTTCAGACGGAACTTTGCACGTGTCATAGTGGAGCCCTCAGGATTCCAGAGCCAGCTTTCTGACATCATAATGGGGCCTCAGAGATAAAAGCCTGGGCCCAGGCAGTGTTGGTCAGTGCTGCTCAGCAGGCAGCACTGGACTGGACTGGATTACAGCTGATACAAGGTGTGAAGGAACAAGGGGTGGCTGTGGGCATGCACTTGCTGCCGCTGCCAGTGTTTATCTGCATGGCAGCAGGGCATTTGGGCGTTGCCAGGAAGGCGTTTTTATGTAGATTCCTCCTCTTTCAGCACTGCATTGTGGTGCAAGCAAAAGAAGCAAATCCTGTCTGGCTTCCTCTCCGGCCTTTATTCACCTCCCGTGTAGCTGTGAGTGTGTGAGCCTGCAGGGCCCCATGGAATTGCCTAGAAGTAGGCTGAATCGCTGCAAGGGCTGAACAGCAGTATCGGGCAGGCTCGGGCAACGCGCGGCCCGTTCGGGTTATCGCTTCTCGGCCTTTTGGCTAAGATCAAGTGTAGTATCTGTTCTTATCAGTTTAATATCTGATACGTCCCCTATCTGGGGACCATATATTAAATGGATTTTTAGAACAGGGAGATGGAAATAGAGCTTGCTCTGTCCACTCCACGCATTGACCTGGTATTGCAGTATTTCCAGGACCGGTGCACCCTTTCCTTATGTGTTGACTAAAAGCAGATTCCAAAAGTGTTTTTTGTCTTTGCTATTGTTTCTGTCTTTCTGAAGGGATCTCCCCTTTTAATCCCATTATTTCAACACCTGTTGGACAATGCATGAGTGATAATGAGCTCATTGATTAAATGCAATTAATGAATAGATTGCCACCTCTTGTTGTGTGTCGTCTGTGTTTCTGTGTTTCCGGCATTTCACATTGGAACACCTCATTCACCTTCCTTGTCTTCTCTCCGCCCTCCCTTTTAGGTAAGTTAAAGAGCTGCACCTGAGCCAGCCACTGATTGGATTGATTGATTGATTGATTGATTGATTGATGCAGCACAACAGTCAAATAGTGGAGTGGAGTAGGGGAACAGCAAACAGCCAATAAAGCAGCCCGCCCGCTCGCCTGCCCGCCACAATGGACCTACCTGTGTACACTAGATGGATGTGATGGAATGTACTGTCGTCCCTACACTTCAAGAAGAAGTAAGAATTGCAGTTGCAACAAAGCCTTGCTTGCCTACAAAGAGAGCAGCAATTTGGATTTGTTACTATGTTACCTAGAAGAATAACAAACTGTGCAAGGATGGAGGTTGTAGGAGCAAGGAGAAGTTGTCTGTAAAGTTGGTGGATGCCTATTTTCCATTTTGCAGTCCCTTGTCTCCCTCTTGTGGCCTCCTGGAGGCAACTAGCTGTGCAAAAAAAAGACAGCCTGGCGGCCGGCTGTTGCAGTGTTGCCCTCTCAGGCAACACTGAGTGACTGACTGAGCCTCACCGTCTTATATAAAGTTCAGACGGAACTTTGCACGTGTCATAGTGGAGCCCTCAGGATTCCAGAGCCAGCTTTCTGACATCATAATGGGGCCTCAGAGATAAAAGCCTGGGCCCAGGCAGTGTTGGTCAGTGCTGCTCAGCAGGCAGCACTGGACTGGACTGGATTACAGCTGATACAAGGTGTGAAGGAACAAGGGGTGGCTGTGGGCATGCACTTGCTGCCGCTGCCAGTGTTTATCTGCATGGCAGCAGGGCATTTGGGCGTTGCCAGGAAGGCGTTTTTATGTAGATTCCTCCTCTTTCAGCACTGCATTGTGGTGCAAGCAAAAGAAGCAAATCCTGTCTGGCTTCCTCTCCGGCCTTTATTCACCTCCCGTGTAGCTGTGAGTGTGTGAGCCTGCAGGGCCCCATGGAATTGCCTAGAAGTAGGCTGAATCGCTGCAAGGGCTGAACAGCAGTATCGGGCAGGCTCGGGCAACGCGCGGCCCGTTCGGGTTATCGCTTCTCGGCCTTTTGGCTAAGATCAAGTGTAGTATCTGTTCTTATCAGTTTAATATCTGATACGTCCCCTATCTGGGGACCATATATTAAATGGATTTTTAGAACAGGGAGATGGAAATAGAGCTTGCTCTGTCCACTCCACGCATTGACCTGGTATTGCAGTATTTCCAGGACCGGTGCACCCTTTCCTTATGTGTTGACTAAAAGCAGATTCCAAAAGTGTTTTTTGTCTTTGCTATTGTTTCTGTCTTTCTGAAGGGATCTCCCCTTTTAATCCCATTATTTCAACACCTGTTGGACAATGCATGAGTGATAATGAGCTCATTGATTAAATGCAATTAATGAATAGATTGCCACCTCTTGTTGTGTGTCGTCTGTGTTTCTGTGTTTCCGGCATTTCACATTGGAACACCTCATTCACCTTCCTTGTCTTCTCTCCGCCCTCCCTTTTAGGTAAGTTAAAGAGCTGCACCTGAGCCAGCCACTGATTGATTGATTGATTGATTGATTGATTGATTGATTGATTGATTGATTGATGCAGCACAACAGTCAAATAGTGGAGTGGAGTAGGGGAACAGCAAACAGCCAATAAAGCAGCCCGCCCGCTCGCCTGCCCGCCACAATGGACCTACCTGTGTACACTAGATGGATGTGATGGAATGTACTGTCGTCCCTACATTTCAAGAAGAAGTAAGAATTGCAGTTGCAACAAAGCCTTGCTTGCCTACAAAGAGAGCAGCAATTTGGATTTGTTACTATGTTACCTAGAAGAATAACAAACTGTGCAAGGATGGAGGTTGTAGGAGCAAGGAGAAGTTGTCTGTAAAGTTGGTGGATGCCTATTTTCCATTTTGCAGTCCCTTGTCTCCCTCTTGTGGCCTCCTGGAGGCAACTAGCTGTGCAAAAAAAAGACAGCCTGGCGGCCGGCTGTTGCAGTGTTGCCCTCTCAGGCAACACTGAGTGACTGACTGAGCCTCACCGTCTTATATAAAGTTCAGACGGAACTTTGCACGTGTCATAGTGGAGCCCTCAGGATTCCAGAGCCAGCTTTCTGACATCATAATGGGGCCTCAGAGATAAAAGCCTGGGCCCAGGCAGTGTTGGTCAGTGCTGCTCAGCAGGCAGCACTGGACTGGACTGGATTACAGCTGATACAAGGTGTGAAGGAACAAGGGGTGGCTGTGGGCATGCACTTGCTGCCGCTGCCAGTGTTTATCTGCATGGCAGCAGGGCATTTGGGCGTTGCCAGGAAGGCGTTTTTATGTAGATTCCTCCTCTTTCAGCACTGCATTGTGGTGCAAGCAAAAGAAGCAAATCCTGTCTGGCTTCCTCTCCGGCCTTTATTCACCTCCCGTGTAGCTGTGAGTGTGTGAGCCTGCAGGGCCCCATGGAATTGCCTAGAAGTAGGCTGAATCGCTGCAAGGGCTGAACAGCAGTATCGGGCAGGCTCGGGCAACGCGCGGCCCGTTCGGGTTATCGCTTCTCGGCCTTTTGGCTAAGATCAAGTGTAGTATCTGTTCTTATCAGTTTAATATCTGATACGTCCCCTATCTGGGGACCATATATTAAATGGATTTTTAGAACAGGGAGATGGAAATAGAGCTTGCTCTGTCCACTCCACGCATTGACCTGGTATTGCAGTATTTCCAGGACCGGTGCACCCTTTCCTTATGTGTTGACTAAAAGCAGATTCCAAAAGTGTTTTTTGTCTTTGCTATTGTTTCTGTCTTTCTGAAGGGATCTCCCCTTTTAATCCCATTATTTCAACACCTGTTGGACAATGCATGAGTGATAATGAGCTCATTGATTAAATGCAATTAATGAATAGATTGCCACCTCTTGTTGTGTGTCGTCTGTGTTTCTGTGTTTCCGGCATTTCACATTGGAACACCTCATTCACCTTCCTTGTCTTCTCTCCGCCCTCCCTTTTAGGTAAGTTAAAGAGCTGCACCTGAGCCAGCCACTGATTGATTGATTGATTGATTGATTGATTGATTGATTGATTGATTGATTGATTGATTGATGCAGCACAACAGTCAAATAGTGGAGTGGAGTAGGGGAACAGCAAACAGCCAATAAAGCAGCCCGCCCGCTCGCCTGCCCGCCACAATGGACCTACCTGTGTACACTAGATGGATGTGATGGAATGTACTGTCGTCCCTACATTTCAAGAAGAAGTAAGAATTGCAGTTGCAACAAAGCCTTGCTTGCCTACAAAGAGAGCAGCAATTTGGATTTGTTACTATGTTACCTAGAAGAATAACAAACTGTGCAAGGATGGAGGTTGTAGGAGCAAGGAGAAGTTGTCTGTAAAGTTGGTGGATGCCTATTTTCCATTTTGCAGTCCCTTGTCTCCCTCTTGTGGCCTCCTGGAGGCAACTAGCTGTGCAAAAAAAAGACAGCCTGGCGGCCGGCTGTTGCAGTGTTGCCCTCTCAGGCAACACTGAGTGACTGACTGAGCCTCACCGTCTTATATAAAGTTCAGACGGAACTTTGCACGTGTCATAGTGGAGCCCTCAGGATTCCAGAGCCAGCTTTCTGACATCATAATGGGGCCTCAGAGATAAAAGCCTGGGCCCAGGCAGTGTTGGTCAGTGCTGCTCAGCAGGCAGCACTGGACTGGACTGGATTACAGCTGATACAAGGTGTGAAGGAACAAGGGGTGGCTGTGGGCATGCACTTGCTGCCGCTGCCAGTGTTTATCTGCATGGCAGCAGGGCATTTGGGCGTTGCCAGGAAGGCGTTTTTATGTAGATTCCTCCTCTTTCAGCACTGCATTGTGGTGCAAGCAAAAGAAGCAAATCCTGTCTGGCTTCCTCTCCGGCCTTTATTCACCTCCCGTGTAGCTGTGAGTGTGTGAGCCTGCAGGGCCCCATGGAATTGCCTAGAAGTAGGCTGAATCGCTGCAAGGGCTGAACAGCAGTATCGGGCAGGCTCGGGCAACGCGCGGCCCGTTCGGGTTATCGCTTCTCGGCCTTTTGGCTAAGATCAAGTGTAGTATCTGTTCTTATCAGTTTAATATCTGATACGTCCCCTATCTGGGGACCATATATTAAATGGATTTTTAGAACAGGGAGATGGAAATAGAGCTTGCTCTGTCCACTCCACGCATTGACCTGGTATTGCAGTATTTCCAGGACCGGTGCACCCTTTCCTTATGTGTTGACTAAAAGCAGATTCCAAAAGTGTTTTTTGTCTTTGCTATTGTTTCTGTCTTTCTGAAGGGATCTCCCCTTTTAATCCCATTATTTCAACACCTGTTGGACAATGCATGAGTGATAATGAGCTCATTGATTAAATGCAATTAATGAATAGATTGCCACCTCTTGTTGTGTGTCGTCTGTGTTTCTGTGTTTCCGGCATTTCACATTGGAACACCTCATTCACCTTCCTTGTCTTCTCTCCGCCCTCCCTTTTAGGTAAGTTAAAGAGCTGCACCTGAGCCAGCCACTGATTGATTGATTGATTGATTGATTGATTGATTGATTGATTGATTGATTGATTGATTGATGCAGCACAACAGTCAAATAGTGGAGTGGAGTAGGGGAACAGCAAACAGCCAATAAAGCAGCCCGCCCGCTCGCCTGCCCGCCACAATGGACCTACCTGTGTACACTAGATGGATGTGATGGAATGTACTGTCGTCCCTACATTTCAAGAAGAAGTAAGAATTGCAGTTGCAACAAAGCCTTGCTTGCCTACAAAGAGAGCAGCAATTTGGATTTGTTACTATGTTACCTAGAAGAATAACAAACTGTGCAAGGATGGAGGTTGTAGGAGCAAGGAGAAGTTGTCTGTAAAGTTGGTGGATGCCTATTTTCCATTTTGCAGTCCCTTGTCTCCCTCTTGTGGCCTCCTGGAGGCAACTAGCTGTGCAAAAAAAAGACAGCCTGGCGGCCGGCTGTTGCAGTGTTGCCCTCTCAGGCAACACTGAGTGACTGACTGAGCCTCACCGTCTTATATAAAGTTCAGACGGAACTTTGCACGTGTCATAGTGGAGCCCTCAGGATTCCAGAGCCAGCTTTCTGACATCATAATGGGGCCTCAGAGATAAAAGCCTGGGCCCAGGCAGTGTTGGTCAGTGCTGCTCAGCAGGCAGCACTGGACTGGACTGGATTACAGCTGATACAAGGTGTGAAGGAACAAGGGGTGGCTGTGGGCATGCACTTGCTGCCGCTGCCAGTGTTTATCTGCATGGCAGCAGGGCATTTGGGCGTTGCCAGGAAGGCGTTTTTATGTAGATTCCTCCTCTTTCAGCACTGCATTGTGGTGCAAGCAAAAGAAGCAAATCCTGTCTGGCTTCCTCTCCGGCCTTTATTCACCTCCCGTGTAGCTGTGAGTGTGTGAGCCTGCAGGGCCCCATGGAATTGCCTAGAAGTAGGCTGAATCGCTGCAAGGGCTGAACAGCAGTATCGGGCAGGCTCGGGCAACGCGCGGCCCGTTCGGGTTATCGCTTCTCGGCCTTTTGGCTAAGATCAAGTGTAGTATCTGTTCTTATCAGTTTAATATCTGATACGTCCCCTATCTGGGGACCATATATTAAATGGATTTTTAGAACAGGGAGATGGAAATAGAGCTTGCTCTGTCCACTCCACGCATTGACCTGGTATTGCAGTATTTCCAGGACCGGTGCACCCTTTCCTTATGTGTTGACTAAAAGCAGATTCCAAAAGTGTTTTTTGTCTTTGCTATTGTTTCTGTCTTTCTGAAGGGATCTCCCCTTTTAATCCCATTATTTCAACACCTGTTGGACAATGCATGAGTGATAATGAGCTCATTGATTAAATGCAATTAATGAATAGATTGCCACCTCTTGTTGTGTGTCGTCTGTGTTTCTGTGTTTCCGGCATTTCACATTGGAACACCTCATTCACCTTCCTTGTCTTCTCTCCGCCCTCCCTTTTAGGTAAGTTAAAGAGCTGCACCTGAGCCAGCCACTGATTGATTGATTGATTGATTGATTGATTGATTGATTGATTGATTGATGCAGCACAACAGTCAAATAGTGGAGTGGAGTAGGGGAACAGCAAACAGCCAATAAAGCAGCCCGCCCGCTCGCCTGCCCGCCACAATGGACCTACCTGTGTACACTAGATGGATGTGATGGAATGTACTGTCGTCCCTACACTTCAAGAAGAAGTAAGAATTGCAGTTGCAACAAAGCCTTGCTTGCC
Source organism: Rhinoderma darwinii (assembly GCF_050947455.1). Lineage (NCBI taxonomy): Eukaryota > Metazoa > Chordata > Amphibia > Anura > Rhinodermatidae > Rhinoderma > Rhinoderma darwinii. The sequence goes on from NW_027461778.1 coordinate 163,377, forward strand.
TACAAAGAGAGCAGCAATTTGGATTTGTTACTATGTTACCTAGAAGAATAACAAACTGTGCAAGGATGGAGGTTGTAGGAGCAAGGAGAAGTTGTCTGTAAAGTTGGTGGATGCCTATTTTCCATTTTGCAGTCCCTTGTCTCCCTCTTGTGGCCTCCTGGAGGCAACTAGCTGTGCAAAAAAAAGACAGCCTGGCGGCCGGCTGTTGCAGTGTTGCCCTCTCAGGCAACACTGAGTGACTGACTGAGCCTCACCGTCTTATATAAAGTTCAGACGGAACTTTGCACGTGTCATAGTGGAGCCCTCAGGATTCCAGAGCCAGCTTTCTGACATCATAATGGGGCCTCAGAGATAAAAGCCTGGGCCCAGGCAGTGTTGGTCAGTGCTGCTCAGCAGGCAGCACTGGACTGGACTGGATTACAGCTGATACAAGGTGTGAAGGAACAAGGGGTGGCTGTGGGCATGCACTTGCTGCCGCTGCCAGTGTTTATCTGCATGGCAGCAGGGCATTTGGGCGTTGCCAGGAAGGCGTTTTTATGTAGATTCCTCCTCTTTCAGCACTGCATTGTGGTGCAAGCAAAAGAAGCAAATCCTGTCTGGCTTCCTCTCCGGCCTTTATTCACCTCCCGTGTAGCTGTGAGTGTGTGAGCCTGCAGGGCCCCATGGAATTGCCTAGAAGTAGGCTGAATCGCTGCAAGGGCTGAACAGCAGTATCGGGCAGGCTCGGGCAACGCGCGGCCCGTTCGGGTTATCGCTTCTCGGCCTTTTGGCTAAGATCAAGTGTAGTATCTGTTCTTATCAGTTTAATATCTGATACGTCCCCTATCTGGGGACCATATATTAAATGGATTTTTAGAACAGGGAGATGGAAATAGAGCTTGCTCTGTCCACTCCACGCATTGACCTGGTATTGCAGTATTTCCAGGACCGATGCACCCTTTCCTTATGTGTTGACTAAAAGCAGATTCCAAAAGTGTTTTTTGTCTTTGCTATTGTTTCTGTCTTTCTGAAGGGATCTCCCCTTTTAATCCCATTATTTCCCTGTTGGACAATGCATGAGTGATAATGAGCTCATTGATTAAATGCAATTAATGAATAGATTGCCACCTCTTGTTGTGTGTCGTCTGTGTTTCTGTGTTTCCGGCATTTCACATTGGAACACCTCATTCACCTTCCTTGTCTTCTCTCCGCCCTCCCTTTTAGGTAAGTTAAAGAGCTGCACCTGAGCCAGCCACTGATTGATTGATTGATTGATTGATTGATTGATTGATTGATTGATTGATTGATTGATGCAGCACAACAGTCAAATAGTGGAGTGGAGTAGGGGAACAGCAAACAGCCAATAAAGCAGCCCGCCCGCTCGCCTGCCCGCCACAATGGACCTACCTGTGTACACTAGATGGATGTGATGGAATGTACTGTCGTCCCTACACTTCAAGAAGAAGTAAGAATTGCAGTTGCAACAAAGCCTTGCTTGCCTACAAAGAGAGCAGCAATTTGGATTTGTTACTATGTTACCTAGAAGAATAACAAACTGTGCAAGGATGGAGGTTGTAGGAGCAAGGAGAAGTTGTCTGTAAAGTTGGTGGATGCCTATTTTCCATTTTGCAGTCCCTTGTCTCCCTCTTGTGGCCTCCTGGAGGCAACTAGCTGTGCAAAAAAAAGACAGCCTGGCGGCCGGCTGTTGCAGTGTTGCCCTCTCAGGCAACACTGAGTGACTGACTGAGCCTCACCGTCTTATATAAAGTTCAGACGGAACTTTGCACGTGTCATAGTGGAGCCCTCAGGATTCCAGAGCCAGCTTTCTGACATCATAATGGGGCCTCAGAGATAAAAGCCTGGGCCCAGGCAGTGTTGGTCAGTGCTGCTCAGCAGGCAGCACTGGACTGGACTGGATTACAGCTGATACAAGGTGTGAAGGAACAAGGGGTGGCTGTGGGCATGCACTTGCTGCCGCTGCCAGTGTTTATCTGCATGGCAGCAGGGCATTTGGGCGTTGCCAGGAAGGCGTTTTTATGTAGATTCCTCCTCTTTCAGCACTGCATTGTGGTGCAAGCAAAAGAAGCAAATCCTGTCTGGCTTCCTCTCCGGCCTTTATTCACCTCCCGTGTAGCTGTGAGTGTGTGAGCCTGCAGGGCCCCATGGAATTGCCTAGAAGTAGGCTGAATCGCTGCAAGGGCTGAACAGCAGTATCGGGCAGGCTCGGGCAACGCGCGGCCCGTTCGGGTTATCGCTTCTCGGCCTTTTGGCTAAGATCAAGTGTAGTATCTGTTCTTATCAGTTTAATATCTGATACGTCCCCTATCTGGGGACCATATATTAAATGGATTTTTAGAACAGGGAGATGGAAATAGAGCTTGCTCTGTCCACTCCACGCATTGACCTGGTATTGCAGTATTTCCAGGACCGGTGCACCCTTTCCTTATGTGTTGACTAAAAGCAGATTCCAAAAGTGTTTTTTGTCTTTGCTATTGTTTCTGTCTTTCTGAAGGGATCTCCCCTTTTAATCCCATTATTTCAACACCTGTTGGACAATGCATGAGTGATAATGAGCTCATTGATTAAATGCAATTAATGAATAGATTGCCACCTCTTGTTGTGTGTCGTCTGTGTTTCTGTGTTTCCGGCATTTCACATTGGAACACCTCATTCACCTTCCTTGTCTTCTCTCCGCCCTCCCTTTTAGGTAAGTTAAAGAGCTGCACCTGAGCCAGCCACTGATTGATTGATTGATTGATTGATTGATTGATTGATTGATTGATTGATGCAGCACAACAGTCAAATAGTGGAGTGGAGTAGGGGAACAGCAAACAGCCAATAAAGCAGCCCGCCCGCTCGCCTGCCCGCCACAATGGACCTACCTGTGTACACTAGATGGATGTGATGGAATGTACTGTCGTCCCTACATTTCAAGAAGAAGTAAGAATTGCAGTTGCAACAAAGCCTTGCTTGCCTACAAAGAGAGCAGCAATTTGGATTTGTTACTATGTTACCTAGAAGAATAACAAACTGTGCAAGGATGTAGGTTGTAGGAGCAAGGAGAAGTTGTCTGTAAAGTTGGTGGATGCCTATTTTCCATTTTGCAGTCCCTTGTCTCCCTCTTGTGGCCTCCTGGAGGCAACTAGCTGTGCAAAAAAAAGACAGCCTGGCGGCCGGCTGTTGCAGTGTTGCCCTCTCAGGCAACACTGAGTGACTGACTGAGCCTCACCGTCTTATATAAAGTTCAGACGGAACTTTGCACGTGTCATAGTGGAGCCCTCAGGATTCCAGAGCCAGCTTTCTGACATCATAATGGGGCCTCAGAGATAAAAGCCTGGGCCCAGGCAGTGTTGGTCAGTGCTGCTCAGCAGGCAGCACTGGACTGGACTGGATTACAGCTGATACAAGGTGTGAAGGAACAAGGGGTGGCTGTGGGCATGCACTTTCTGCCGCTGCCAGTGTTTATCTGCATGGCAGCAGGGCATTTGGGCGTTGCCAGGAAGGCGTTTTTATGTAGATTCCTCCTCTTTCAGCACTGCATTGTGGTGCAAGCAAAAGAAGCAAATCCTGTCTGGCTTCCTCTCCGGCCTTTATTCACCTCCCGTGTAGCTGTGAGTGTGTGAGCCTGCAGGGCCCCATGGAATTGCCTAGAAGTAGGCTGAATCGCTGCAAGGGCTGAACAGCAGTATCGGGCAGGCTCGGGCAACGCGCGGCCCGTTCGGGTTATCGCTTCTCGGCCTTTTGGCTAAGATCAAGTGTAGTATCTGTTCTTATCAGTTTAATATCTGATACGTCCCCTATCTGGGGACCATATATTAAATGGATTTTTAGAACAGGGAGATGGAAATAGAGCTTGCTCTGTCCACTCCACGCATTGACCTGGTATTGCAGTATTTCCAGGACCGGTGCACCCTTTCCTTATGTGTTGACTAAAAGCAGATTCCAAAAGTGTTTTTTGTCTTTGCTATTGTTTCTGTCTTTCTGAAGGGATCTCCCCTTTTAATCCCATTATTTCAACACCTGTTGGACAATGCATGAGTGATAATGAGCTCATTGATTAAATGCAATTAATGAATAGATTGCCACCTCTTGTTGTGTGTCGTCTGTGTTTCTGTGTTTCCGGCATTTCACATTGGAACACCTCATTCACCTTCCTTGTCTTCTCTCCGCCCTCCCTTTTAGGTAAGTTAAAGAGCTGCACCTGAGCCAGCCACTGATTGATTGATTGATTGATTGATTGATTGATTGATTGATTGATTGATTGATTGATGCAGCACAACAGTCAAATAGTGGAGTGGAGTAGGGGAACAGCAAACAGCCAATAAAGCAGCCCGCCCGCTCGCCTGCCCGCCACAATGGACCTACCTGTGTACACTAGATGGATGTGATGGAATGTACTGTCGTCCCTACATTTCAAGAAGAAGTAAGAATTGCAGTTGCAACAAAGCCTTGCTTGCCTACAAAGAGAGCAGCAATTTGGATTTGTTACTATGTTACCTAGAAGAATAACAAACTGTGCAAGGATGGAGGTTGTAGGAGCAAGGAGAAGTTGTCTGTAAAGTTGGTGGATGCCTATTTTCCATTTTGCAGTCCCTTGTCTCCCTCTTGTGGCCTCCTGGAGGCAACTAGCTGTGCAAAAAAAAGACAGCCTGGCGGCCGGCTGTTGCAGTGTTGCCCTCTCAGGCAACACTGAGTGACTGACTGAGCCTCACCGTCTTATATAAAGTTCAGACGGAACTTTGCACGTGTCATAGTGGAGCCCTCAGGATTCCAGAGCCAGCTTTCTGACATCATAATGGGGCCTCAGAGATAAAAGCCTGGGCCCAGGCAGTGTTGGTCAGTGCTGCTCAGCAGGCAGCACTGGACTGGACTGGATTACAGCTGATACAAGGTGTGAAGGAACAAGGGGTGGCTGTGGGCATGCACTTGCTGCCGCTGCCAGTGTTTATCTGCATGGCAGCAGGGCATTTGGGCGTTGCCAGGAAGGCGTTTTTATGTAGATTCCTCCTCTTTCAGCACTGCATTGTGGTGCAAGCAAAAGAAGCAAATCCTGTCTGGCTTCCTCTCCGGCCTTTATTCACCTCCCGTGTAGCTGTGAGTGTGTGAGCCTGCAGGGCCCCATGGAATTGCCTAGAAGTAGGCTGAATCGCTGCAAGGGCTGAACAGCAGTATCGGGCAGGCTCGGGCAACGCGCGGCCCGTTCGGGTTATCGCTTCTCGGCCTTTTGGCTAAGATCAAGTGTAGTATCTGTTCTTATCAGTTTAATATCTGATACGTCCCCTATCTGGGGACCATATATTAAATGGATTTTTAGAACAGGGAGATGGAAATAGAGCTTGCTCTGTCCACTCCACGCATTGACCTGGTATTGCAGTATTTCCAGGACCGGTGCACCCTTTCCTTATGTGTTGACTAAAAGCAGATTCCAAAAGTGTTTTTTGTCTTTGCTATTGTTTCTGTCTTTCTGAAGGGATCTCCCCTTTTAATCCCATTATTTCAACACCTGTTGGACAATGCATGAGTGATAATGAGCTCATTGATTAAATGCAATTAATGAATAGATTGCCACCTCTTGTTGTGTGTCGTCTGTGTTTCTGTGTTTCCGGCATTTCACATTGGAACACCTCATTCACCTTCCTTGTCTTCTCTCCGCCCTCCCTTTTAGGTAAGTTAAAGAGCTGCACCTGAGCCAGCCACTGATTGATTGATTGATTGATTGATTGATTGATTGATTGATTGATTGATGCAGCACAACAGTCAAATAGTGGAGTGGAGTAGGGGAACAGCAAACAGCCAATAAAGCAGCCCGCCCGCTCGCCTGCCCGCCACAATGGACCTACCTGTGTACACTAGATGGATGTGATGGAATGTACTGTCGTCCCTACATTTCAAGAAGAAGTAAGAATTGCAGTTGCAACAAAGCCTTGCTTGCCTACAAAGAGAGCAGCAATTTGGATTTGTTACTATGTTACCTAGAAGAATAACAAACTGTGCAAGGATGGAGGTTGTAGGAGCAAGGAGAAGTTGTCTGTAAAGTTGGTGGATGCCTATTTTCCATTTTGCAGTCCCTTGTCTCCCTCTTGTGGCCTCCTGGAGGCAACTAGCTGTGCAAAAAAAAGACAGCCTGGCGGCCGGCTGTTGCAGTGTTGCCCTCTCAGGCAACACTGAGTGACTGACTGAGCCTCACCGTCTTATATAAAGTTCAGACGGAACTTTGCACGTGTCATAGTGGAGCCCTCAGGATTCCAGAGCCAGCTTTCTGACATCATAATGGGGCCTCAGAGATAAAAGCCTGGGCCCAGGCAGTGTTGGTCAGTGCTGCTCAGCAGGCAGCACTGGACTGGACTGGATTACAGCTGATACAAGGTGTGAAGGAACAAGGGGTGGCTGTGGGCATGCACTTGATGCCGCTGCCAGTGTTTATCTGCATGGCAGCAGGGCATTTGGGCGTTGCCAGGAAGGCGTTTTTATGTAGATTCCTCCTCTTTCAGCACTGCATTGTGGTGCAAGCAAAAGAAGCAAATCCTGTCTGGCTTCCTCTCCGGCCTTTATTCACCTCCCGTGTAGCTGTGAGTGTGTGAGCCTGCAGGGCCCCATGGAATTGCCTAGAAGTAGGCTGAATCGCTGCAAGGGCTGAACAGCAGTATCGGGCAGGCTCGGGCAACGCGCGGCCCGTTCGGGTTATCGCTTCTCGGCCTTTTGGCTAAGATCAAGTGTAGTATCTGTTCTTATCAGTTTAATATCTGATATGTCCCCTATCTGGGGACCATATATTAAATGGATTTTTAGAACAGGGAGATGGAAATAGAGCTTGCTCTGTCCACTCCACGCATTGACCTGGTATTGCAGTATTTCCAGGACCGGTGCACCCTTTCCTTATGTGTTGACTAAAAGCAGATTCCAAAAGTGTTTTTTGTCTTTGCTATTGTTTCTGTCTTTCTGAAGGGATCTCCCCTTTTAATCCCATTATTTCAACACCTGTTGGACAATGCATGAGTGATAATGAGCTCATTGATTAAATGCAATTAATGAATAGATTGCCACCTCTTGTTGTGTGTCGTCTGTGTTTCTGTGTTTCCGGCATTTCACATTGGAACACCTCATTCACCTTCCTTGTCTTCTCTCCGCCCTCCCTTTTAGGTAAGTTAAAGAGCTGCACCTGAGCCAGCCACTGATTGATTGATTGATTGATTGATTGATTGATTGATTGATTGATTGATTGATTGATGCAGCACAACAGTCAAATAGTGGAGTGGAGTAGGGGAACAGCAAACAGCCAATAAAGCAGCCCGCCCGCTCGCCTGCCCGCCACAATGGACCTACCTGTGTACACTAGATGGATGTGATGGAATGTACTGTCGTCCCTACATTTCAAGAAGAAGTAAGAATTGCAGTTGCAACAAAGCCTTGCTTGCCTACAAAGAGAGCAGCAATTTGGATTTGTTACTATGTTACCTAGAAGAATAACAAACTGTGCAAGGATGGAGGTTGTAGGAGCAAGGAGAAGTTGTCTGTAAAGTTGGTGGATGCCTATTTTCCATTTTGCAGTCCCTTGTCTCCCTCTTGTGGCCTCCTGGAGGCAACTAGCTGTGCAAAAAAAAGACAGCCTGGCGGCCGGCTGTTGCAGTGTTGCCCTCTCAGGCAACACTGAGTGACTGACTGAGCCTCACCGTCTTATATAAAGTTCAGACGGAACTTTGCACGTGTCATAGTGGAGCCCTCAGGATTCCAGAGCCAGCTTTCTGACATCATAATGGGGCCTCAGAGATAAAAGCCTGGGCCCAGGCAGTGTTGGTCAGTGCTGCTCAGCAGGCAGCACTGGACTGGACTGGATTACAGCTGATACAAGGTGTGAAGGAACAAGGGGTGGCTGTGGGCATGCACTTGCTGCCGCTGCCAGTGTTTATCTGCATGGCAGCAGGGCATTTGGGCGTTGCCAGGAAGGCGTTTTTATGTAGATTCCTCCTCTTTCAGCACTGCATTGTGGTGCAAGCAAAAGAAGCAAATCCTGTCTGGCTTCCTCTCCGGCCTTTATTCACCTCCCGTGTAGCTGTGAGTGTGTGAGCCTGCAGGGCCCCATGGAATTGCCTAGAAGTAGGCTGAATCGCTGCAAGGGCTGAACAGCAGTATCGGGCAGGCTCGGGCAACGCGCGGCCCGTTCGGGTTATCGCTTCTCGGCCTTTTGGCTAAGATCAAGTGTAGTATCTGTTCTTATCAGTTTAATATCTGATACGTCCCCTATCTGGGGACCATATATTAAATGGATTTTTAGAACAGGGAGATGGAAATAGAGCTTGCTCTGTCCACTCCACGCATTGACCTGGTATTGCAGTATTTCCAGGACCGGTGCACCCTTTCCTTATGTGTTGACTAAAAGCAGATTCCAAAAGTGTTTTTTGTCTTTGCTATTGTTTCTGTCTTTCTGAAGGGATCTCCCCTTTTAATCCCATTATTTCAACACCTGTTGGACAATGCATGAGTGATAATGAGCTCATTGATTAAATGCAATTAATGAATAGATTGCCACCTCTTGTTGTGTGTCGTCTGTGTTTCTGTGTTTCCGGCATTTCACATTGGAACACCTCATTCACCTTCCTTGTCTTCTCTCCGCCCTCCCTTTTAGGTAAGTTAAAGAGCTGCACCTGAGCCAGCCACTGATTGATTGATTGATTGATTGATTGATTGATTGATTGATTGATGCAGCACAACAGTCAAATAGTGGAGTGGAGTAGGGGAACAGCAAACAGCCAATAAAGCAGCCCGCCCGCTCGCCTGCCCGCCACAATGGACCTACCTGTGTACACTAGATGGATGTGATGGAATGTACTGTCGTCCCTACATTTCAAGAAGAAGTAAGAATTGCAGTTGCAACAAAGCCTTGCTTGCCTACAAAGAGAGCAGCAATTTGGATTTGTTACTATGTTACCTAGAAGAATAACAAACTGTGCAAGGATGGAGGTTGTAGGAGCAAGGAGAAGTTGTCTGTAAAGTTGGTGGATGCCTATTTTCCATTTTGCAGTCCCTTGTCTCCCTCTTGTGGCCTCCTGGAGGCAACTAGCTGTGCAAAAAAAAGACAGCCTGGCGGCCGGCTGTTGCAGTGTTGCCCTCTCAGGCAACACTGAGTGACTGACTGAGCCTCACCGTCTTATATAAAGTTCAGACGGAACTTTGCACGTGTCATAGTGGAGCCCTCAGGATTCCAGAGCCAGCTTTCTGACATCATAATGGGGCCTCAGAGATAAAAGCCTGGGCCCAGGCAGTGTTGGTCAGTGCTGCTCAGCAGGCAGCACTGGACTGGACTGGATTACAGCTGATACAAGGTGTGAAGGAACAAGGGGTGGCTGTGGGCATGCACTTGCTGCCGCTGCCAGTGTTTATCTGCATGGCAGCAGGGCATTTGGGCGTTGCCAGGAAGGCGTTTTTATGTAGATTCCTCCTCTTTCAGCACTGCATTGTGGTGCAAGCAAAAGAAGCAAATCCTGTCTGGCTTCCTCTCCGGCCTTTATTCACCTCCTGTGTAGCTGTGAGTGTGTGAGCCTGCAGGGCCCCATGGAATTGCCTAGAAGTAGGCTGAATCGCTGCAAGGGCTGAACAGCAGTATCGGGCAGGCTCGGGCAACGCGCGGCCCGTTCGGGTTATCGCTTCTCGGCCTTTTGGCTAAGATCAAGTGTAGTATCTGTTCTTATCAGTTTAATATCTGATACGTCCCCTATCTGGGGACCATATATTAAATGGATTTTTAGAACAGGGAGATGGAAATAGAGCTTGCTCTGTCCACTCCACGCATTGACCTGGTATTGCAGTATTTCCAGGACCGGTGCACCCTTTCCTTATGTGTTGACTAAAAGCAGATTCCAAAAGTGTTTTTTGTCTTTGCTATTGTTTCTGTCTTTCTGAAGGGATCTCCCCTTTTAATCCCATTATTTCAACACCTGTTGGACAATGCATGAGTGATAATGAGCTCATTGATTAAATGCAATTAATGAATAGATTGCCACCTCTTGTTGTGTGTCGTCTGTGTTTCTGTGTTTCCGGCATTTCACATTGGAACACCTCATTCACCTTCCTTGTCTTCTCTCCGCCCTCCCTTTTAGGTAAGTTAAAGAGCTGCACCTGAGCCAGCCACTGATTGATTGATTGATTGATTGATTGATTGATTGATTGATTGATTGATTGATGCAGCACAACAGTCAAATAGTGGAGTGGAGTAGGGGAACAGCAAACAGCCAATAAAGCAGCCCGCCCGCTCGCCTGCCCGCCACAATGGACCTACCTGTGTACACTAGATGGATGTGATGGAATGTACTGTCGTCCCTACATTTCAAGAAGAAGTAAGAATTGCAGTTGCAACAAAGCCTTGCTTGCCTACAAAGAGAGCAGCAATTTGGATTTGTTACTATGTTACCTAGAAGAATAACAAACTGTGCAAGGATGGAGGTTGTAGGAGCAAGGAGAAGTTGTCTGTAAAGTTGGTGGATGCCTATTTTCCATTTTGCAGTCCCTTGTCTCCCTCTTGTGGCCTCCTGGAGGCAACTAGCTGTGCAAAAAAAAGACAGCCTGGCGGCCGGCTGTTGCAGTGTTGCCCTCTCAGGCAACACTGAGTGACTGACTGAGCCTCACCGTCTTATATAAAGTTCAGACGGAACTTTGCACGTGTCATAGTGGAGCCCTCAGGATTCCAGAGCCAGCTTTCTGACATCATAATGGGGCCTCAGAGATAAAAGCCTGGGCCCAGGCAGTGTTGGTCAGTGCTGCTCAGCAGGCAGCACTGGACTGGACTGGATTACAGCTGATACAAGGTGTGAAGGAACAAGGGGTGGCTGTGGGCATGCACTTGCTGCCGCTGCCAGTGTTTATCTGCATGGCAGCAGGGCATTTGGGCGTTGCCAGGAAGGCGTTTTTATGTAGATTCCTCCTCTTTCAGCACTGCATTGTGGTGCAAGCAAAAGAAGCAAATCCTGTCTGGCTTCCTCTCCGGCCTTTATTCACCTCCCGTGTAGCTGTGAGTGTGTGAGCCTGCAGGGCCCCATGGAATTGCCTAGAAGTAGGCTGAATCGCTGCAAGGGCTGAACAGCAGTATCGGGCAGGCTCGGGCAACGCGCGGCCCGTTCGGGTTATCGCTTCTCGGCCTTTTGGCTAAGATCAAGTGTAGTATCTGTTCTTATCAGTTTAATATCTGATACGTCCCCTATCTGGGGACCATATATTAAATGGATTTTTAGAACAGGGAGATGGAAATAGAGCTTGCTCTGTCCACTCCACGCATTGACCTGGTATTGCAGTATTTCCAGGACCGGTGCACCCTTTCCTTATGTGTTGACTAAAAGCAGATTCCAAAAGTGTTTTTTGTCTTTGCTATTGTTTCTGTCTTTCTGAAGGGATCTCCCCTTTTAATCCCATTATTTCAACACCTGTTGGACAATGCATGAGTGATAATGAGCTCATTGATTAAATGCAATTAATGAATAGATTGCCACCTCTTGTTGTGTGTCGTCTGTGTTTCTGTGTTTCCGGCATTTCACATTGGAACACCTCATTCACCTTCCTTGTCTTCTCTCCGCCCTCCCTTTTAGGTAAGTTAAAGAGCTGCACCTGAGCCAGCCACTGATTGATTGATTGATTGATTGATTGATTGATTGATTGATTGATTGATTGATTGATGCAGCACAACAGTCAAATAGTGGAGTGGAGTAGGGGAACAGCAAACAGCCAATAAAGCAGCCCGCCCGCTCGCCTGCCCGCCACAATGGACCTACCTGTGTACACTAGATGGATGTGATGGAATGTACTGTCGTCCCTACATTTCAAGAAGAAGTAAGAATTGCAGTTGCAACAAAGCCTTGCTTGCCTACAAAGAGAGCAGCAATTTGGATTTGTTACTATGTTACCTAGAAGAATAACAAACTGTGCAAGGATGGAGGTTGTAGGAGCAAGGAGAAGTTGTCTGTAAAGTTGGTGGATGCCTATTTTCCATTTTGCAGTCCCTTGTCTCCCTCTTGTGGCCTCCTGGAGGCAACTAGCTGTGCAAAAAAAAGACAGCCTGGCGGCCGGCTGTTGCAGTGTTGCCCTCTCAGGCAACACTGAGTGACTGACTGAGCCTCACCGTCTTATATAAAGTTCAGACGGAACTTTGCACGTGTCATAGTGGAGCCCTCAGGATTCCAGAGCCAGCTTTCTGACATCATAATGGGGCCTCAGAGATAAAAGCCTGGGCCCAGGCAGTGTTGGTCAGTGCTGCTCAGCAGGCAGCACTGGACTGGACTGGATTACAGCTGATACAAGGTGTGAAGGAACAAGGGGTGGCTGTGGGCATGCACTTCCTGCCGCTGCCAGTGTTTATCTGCATGGCAGCAGGGCATTTGGGCGTTGCCAGGAAGGCGTTTTTATGTAGATTCCTCCTCTTTCAGCACTGCATTGTGGTGCAAGCAAAAGAAGCAAATCCTGTCTGGCTTCCTCTCCGGCCTTTATTCACCTCCCGTGTAGCTGTGAGTGTGTGAGCCTGCAGGGCCCCATGGAATTGCCTAGAAGTAGGCTGAATCGCTGCAAGGGCTGAACAGCAGTATCGGGCAGGCTCGGGCAACGCGCGGCCCGTTCGGGTTATCGCTTCTCGGCCTTTTGGCTAAGATCAAGTGTAGTATCTGTTCTTATCAGTTTAATATCTGATACGTCCCCTATCTGGGGACCATATATTAAATGGATTTTTAGAACAGGGAGATGGAAATAGAGCTTGCTCTGTCCACTCCACGCATTGACCTGGTATTGCAGTATTTCCAGGACCGGTGCACCCTTTCCTTATGTGTTGACTAAAAGCAGATTCCAAAAGTGTTTTTTGTCTTTGCTATTGTTTCTGTCTTTCTGAAGGGATCTCCCCTTTTAATCCCATTATTTCAACACCTGTTGGACAATGCATGAGTGATAATGAGCTCATTGATTAAATGCAATTAATGAATAGATTGCCACCTCTTGTTGTGTGTCGTCTGTGTTTCTGTGTTTCCGGCATTTCACATTGGAACACCTCATTCACCTTCCTTGTCTTCTCTCCGCCCTCCCTTTTAGGTAAGTTAAAGAGCTGCACCTGAGCCAGCCACTGATTGATTGATTGATTGATTGATTGATTGATTGATTGATTGATGCAGCACAACAGTCAAATAGTGGAGTGGAGTAGGGGAACAGCAAACAGCCAATAAAGCAGCCAAGCCCGCTCGCCTGCCCGCCACAATGGACCTACCTGTGTACACTAGATGGATGTGATGGAATGTACTGTCGTCCCTACATTTCAAGAAGAAGTAAGAATTGCAGTTGCAACAAAGCCTTGCTTGCCTACAAAGAGAGCAGCAATTTGGATTTGTTACTATGTTACCTAGAAGAATAACAAACTGTGCAAGGATGGAGGTTGTAGGAGCAAGGAGAAGTTGTCTGTAAAGTTGGTGGATGCCTATTTTCCATTTTGCAGTCCCTTGTCTCCCTCTTGTGGCCTCCTGGAGGCAACTAGCTGTGCAAAAAAAAGACAGCCTGGCGGCCGGCTGTTGCAGTGTTGCCCTCTCAGGCAACACTGAGTGACTGACTGAGCCTCACCGTCTTATATAAAGTTCAGACGGAACTTTGCACGTGTCATAGTGGAGCCCTCAGGATTCCAGAGCCAGCTTTCTGACATCATAATGGGGCCTCAGAGATAAAAGCCTGGGCCCAGGCAGTGTTGGTCAGTGCTGCTCAGCAGGCAGCACTGGACTGGACTGGATTACAGCTGATACAAGGTGTGAAGGAACAAGGGGTGGCTGTGGGCATGCACTTGCTGCCGCTGCCAGTGTTTATCTGCATGGCAGCAGGGCATTTGGGCGTTGCCAGGAAGGCGTTTTTATGTAGATTCCTCCTCTTTCAGCACTGCATTGTGGTGCAAGCAAAAGAAGCAAATCCTGTCTGGCTTCCTCTCCGGCCTTTATTCACCTCCCGTGTAGCTGTGAGTGTGTGAGCCTGCAGGGCCCCATGGAATTGCCTAGAAGTAGGCTGAATCGCTGCAAGGGCTGAACAGCAGTATCGGGCAGGCTCGGGCAACGCGCGGCCCGTTCGGGTTATCGCTTCTCGGCCTTTTGGCTAAGATCAAGTGTAGTATCTGTTCTTATCAGTTTAATATCTGATACGTCCCCTATCTGGGGACCATATATTAAATGGATTTTTAGAACAGGGAGATGGAAATAGAGCTTGCTCTGTCCACTCCACGCATTGACCTGGTATTGCAGTATTTCCAGGACCGGTGCACCCTTTCCTTATGTGTTGACTAAAAGCAGATTCCAAAAGTGTTTTTTGTCTTTGCTATTGTTTCTGTCTTTCTGAAGGGATCTCCCCTTTTAATCCCATTATTTCAACACCTGTTGGACAATGCATGAGTGATAATGAGCTCATTGATTAAATGCAATTAATGAATAGATTGCCACCTCTTGTTGTGTGTCGTCTGTGTTTCTGTGTTTCCGGCATTTCACATTGGAACACCTCATTCACCTTCCTTGTCTTCTCTCCGCCCTCCCTTTTAGGTAAGTTAAAGAGCTGCACCTGAGCCAGCCACTGATTGATTGATTGATTGATTGATTGATTGATTGATTGATGCAGCACAACAGTCAAATAGTGGAGTGGAGTAGGGGAACAGCAAACAGCCAATAAAGCAGCCCGCCCGCTCGCCTGCCCGCCACAATGGACCTACCTGTGTACACTAGATGGATGTGATGAAATGTACTGTCGTCCCTACATTTCAAGAAGAAGTAAGAATTGCAGTTGCAACAAAGCCTTGCTTGCCTACAAAGAGAGCAGCAATTTGGATTTGTTACTATGTTACCTAGAAGAATAACAAACTGTGCAAGGATGGAGGTTGTAGGAGCAAGGAGAAGTTGTCTGTAAAGTTGGTGGATGCCTATTTTCCATTTTGCAGTCCCTTGTCTCCCTCTTGTGGCCTCCTGGAGGCAACTAGCTGTGCAAAAAAAAGACAGCCTGGCGGCCGGCTGTTGCAGTGTTGCCCTCTCAGGCAACACTGAGTGACTGACTGAGCCTCACCGTCTTATATAAAGTTCAGACGGAACTTTGCACGTGTCATAGTGGAGCCCTCAGGATTCCAGAGCCAGCTTTCTGACATCATAATGGGGCCTCAGAGATAAAAGCCTGGGCCCAGGCAGTGTTGGTCAGTGCTGCTCAGCAGGCAGCACTGGACTGGACTGGATTACAGCTGATACAAGGTGTGAAGGAACAAGGGGTGGCTGTGGGCATGCACTTGCTGCCGCTGCCAGTGTTTATCTGCATGGCAGCAGGGCATTTGGGCGTTGCCAGGAAGGCGTTTTTATGTAGATTCCTCCTCTTTCAGCACTGCATTGTGGTGCAAGCAAAAGAAGCAAATCCTGTCTGGCTTCCTCTCCGGCCTTTATTCACCTCCCGTGTAGCTGTGAGTGTGTGAGCCTGCAGGGCCCCATGGAATTGCCTAGAAGTAGGCTGAATCGCTGCAAGGGCTGAACAGCAGTATCGGGCAGGCTCGGGCAACGCGCGGCCCGTTCGGGTTATCGCTTCTCGGCCTTTTGGCTAAGATCAAGTGTAGTATCTGTTCTTATCAGTTTAATATCTGATACGTCCCCTATCTGGGGACCATATATTAAATGGATTTTTAGAACAGGGAGATGGAAATAGAGCTTGCTCTGTCCACTCCACGCATTGACCTGGTATTGCAGTATTTCCAGGACCGGTGCACCCTTTCCTTATGTGTTGACTAAAAGCAGATTCCAAAAGTGTTTTTTGTCTTTGCTATTGTTTCTGTCTTTCTGAAGGGATCTCCCCTTTTAATCCCATTATTTCAACACCTGTTGGACAATGCATGAGTGATAATGAGCTCATTGATTAAATGCAATTAATGAATAGATTGCCACCTCTTGTTGTGTGTCGTCTGTGTTTCTGTGTTTCCGGCATTTCACATTGGAACACCTCATTCACCTTCCTTGTCTTCTCTCCGCCCTCCCTTTTAGGTAAGTTAAAGAGCTGCACCTGAGCCAGCCACTTGATTGATTGATTGATTGATTGATTGATTGATTGATTGATTGATTGATTGATGCAGCACAACAGTCAAATAGTGGAGTGGAGTAGGGGAACAGCAAACAGCCAATAAAGCAGCCCGCCCGCTCGCCTGCCCGCCACAGTGGACCTACCTGTGTACACTAGATGGATGTGATGGAATGTACTGTCGTCCCTACATTTCAAGAAGAAGTAAGAATTGCAGTTGCAACAAAGCCTTGCTTGCCTACAAAGAGAGCAGCAATTTGGATTTGTTACTATGTTACCTAGAAGAATAACAAACTGTGCAAGGATGGAGGTTGTAGGAGCAAGGAGAAGTTGTCTGTAAAGTTGGTGGATGCCTATTTTCCATTTTGCAGTCCCTTGTCTCCCTCTTGTGGCCTCCTGGAGGCAACTAGCTGTGCAAAAAAAAGACAGCCTGGCGGCCGGCTGTTGCAGTGTTGCCCTCTCAGGCAACACTGAGTGACTGACTGAGCCTCACCGTCTTATATAAAGTTCAGACGGAACTTTGCACGTGTCATAGTGGAGCCCTCAGGATTCCAGAGCCAGCTTTCTGACATCATAATGGGGCCTCAGAGATAAAAGCCTGGGCCCAGGCAGTGTTGGTCAGTGCTGCTCAGCAGGCAGCACTGGACTGGACTGGATTACAGCTGATACAAGGTGTGAAGGAACAAGGGGTGGCTGTGGGCATGCACTTGCTGCCGCTGCCAGTGTTTATCTGCATGGCAGCAGGGCATTTGGGCGTTGCCAGGAAGGCGTTTTTATGTAGATTCCTCCTCTTTCAGCACTGCATTGTGGTGCAAGCAAAAGAAGCAAATCCTGTCTGGCTTCCTCTCCGGCCTTTATTCACCTCCCGTGTAGCTGTGAGTGTGTGAGCCTGCAGGGCCCCATGGAATTGCCTAGAAGTAGGCTGAATCGCTGCAAGGGCTGAACAGCAGTATCGGGCAGGCTCGGGCAACGCGCGGCCCGTTCGGGTTATCGCTTCTCGGCCTTTTGGCTAAGATCAAGTGTAGTATCTGTTCTTATCAGTTTAATATCTGATACGTCCCCTATCTGGGGACCATATATTAAATGGATTTTTAGAACAGGGAGATGGAAATAGAGCTTGCTCTGTCCACTCCACGCATTGACCTGGTATTGCAGTATTTCCAGGACCGGTGCACCCTTTCCTTATGTGTTGACTAAAAGCAGATTCCAAAAGTGTTTTTTGTCTTTGCTATTGTTTCTGTCTTTCTGAAGGGATCTCCCCTTTTAATCCCATTATTTCAACACCTGTTGGACAATGCATGAGTGATAATGAGCTCATTGATTAAATGCAATTAATGAATAGATTGCCACCTCTTGTTGTGTGTCGTCTGTGTTTCTGTGTTTCCGGCATTTCACATTGGAACACCTCATTCACCTTCCTTGTCTTCTCTCCGCCCTCCCTTTTAGGTAAGTTAAAGAGCTGCACCTGAGCCAGCCACTGATTGATTGATTGATTGATTGATTGATTGATTGATTGATTGATTGATTGATGCAGCACAACAGTCAAATAGTGGAGTGGAGTAGGGGAACAGCAAACAGCCAATAAAGCAGCCCGCCCGCTCGCCTGCCCGCCACAATGGACCTACCTGTGTACACTAGATGGATGTGATGGAATGTACTGTCGTCCCTACATTTCAAGAAGAAGTAAGAATTGCAGTTGCAACAAAGCCTTGCTTGCCTACAAAGAGAGCAGCAATTTGGATTTGTTACTATGTTACCTAGAAGAATAACAAACTGTGCAAGGATGGAGGTTGTAGGAGCAAGGAGAAGTTGTCTGTAAAGTTGGTGGATGCCTATTTTCCATTTTGCAGTCCCTTGTCTCCCTCTTGTGGCCTCCTGGAGGCAACTAGCTGTGCAAAAAAAAGACAGCCTGGCGGCCGGCTGTTGCAGTGTTGCCCTCTCAGGCAACACTGAGTGACTGACTGAGCCTCACCGTCTTATATAAAGTTCAGACGGAACTTTGCACGTGTCATAGTGGAGCCCTCAGGATTCCAGAGCCAGCTTTCTGACATCATAATGGGGCCTCAGAGATAAAAGCCTGGGCCCAGGCAGTGTTGGTCAGTGCTGCTCAGCAGGCAGCACTGGACTGGACTGGATTACAGCTGATACAAGGTGTGAAGGAACAAGGGGTGGCTGTGGGCATGCACTTGCTGCCGCTGCCAGTGTTTATCTGCATGGCAGCAGGGCATTTGGGCGTTGCCAGGAAGGCGTTTTTATGTAGATTCCTCCTCTTTCAGCACTGCATTGTGGTGCAAGCAAAAGAAGCAAATCCTGTCTGGCTTCCTCTCCGGCCTTTATTCACCTCCCGTGTAGCTGTGAGTGTGTGAGCCTGCAGGGCCCCATGGAATTGCCTAGAAGTAGGCTGAATCGCTGCAAGGGCTGAACAGCAGTATCGGGCAGGCTCGGGCAACGCGCGGCCCGTTCGGGTTATCGCTTCTCGGCCTTTTGGCTAAGATCAAGTGTAGTATCTGTTCTTATCAGTTTAATATCTGATACGTCCCCTATCTGGGGACCATATATTAAATGGATTTTTAGAACAGGGAGATGGAAATAGAGCTTGCTCTGTCCACTCCACGCATTGACCTGGTATTGCAGTATTTCCAGGACCGGTGCACCAGGACCGGTGCACCCTTTCCTTATGTGTTGACTAAAAGCAGATTCCAAAAGTGTTTTTTGTCTTTGCTATTGTTTCTGTCTTTCTGAAGGGATCTCCCCTTTTAATCCCATTATTTCAACACCTGTTGGACAATGCATGAGTGATAATGAGCTCATTGATTAAATGCAATTAATGAATAGATTGCCACCTCTTGTTGTGTGTCGTCTGTGTTTCTGTGTTTCCGGCATTTCACATTGGAACACCTCATTCACCTTCCTTGTCTTCTCTCCGCCCTCCCTTTTAGGTAAGTTAAAGAGCTGCACCTGAGCCAGCCACTGATTGATTGATTGATTGATTGATTGATTGATTGATTGATGCAGCACAACAGTCAAATAGTGGAGTGGAGTAGGGGAACAGCAAACAGCCAATAAAGCAGCCCGCCCGCTCGCCTGCCCGCCACAATGGACCTACCTGTGTACACTAGATGGATGTGATGGAATGTACTGTCGTCCCTACATTTCAAGAAGAAGTAAGAATTGCAGTTGCAACAAAGCCTTGCTTGCCTACAAAGAGAGCAGCAATTTGGATTTGTTACTATGTTACCTAGAAGAATAACAAACTGTGCAAGGATGGATGTTGTAGGAGCAAGGAGAAGTTGTCTGTAAAGTTGGTGGATGCCTATTTTCCATTTTGCAGTCCCTTGTCTCCCTCTTGTGGCCTCCTGGAGGCAACTAGCTGTGCAAAAAAAAGACAGCCTGGCGGCCGGCTGTTGCAGTGTTGCCCTCTCAGGCAACACTGAGTGACTGACTGAGCCTCACCGTCTTATATAAAGTTCAGACGGAACTTTGCACGTGTCATAGTGGAGCCCTCAGGATTCCAGAGCCAGCTTTCTGACATCATAATGGGGCCTCAGAGATAAAAGCCTGGGCCCAGGCAGTGTTGGTCAGTGCTGCTCAGCAGGCAGCACTGGACTGGACTGGATTACAGCTGATACAAGGTGTGAAGGAACAAGGGGTGGCTGTGGGCATGCACTTGCTGCCGCTGCCAGTGTTTATCTGCATGGCAGCAGGGCATTTGGGCGTTGCCAGGAAGGCGTTTTTATGTAGATTCCTCCTCTTTCAGCACTGCATTGTGGTGCAAGCAAAAGAAGCAAATCCTGTCTGGCTTCCTCTCCGGCCTTTATTCACCTCCCGTGTAGCTGTGAGTGTGTGAGCCTGCAGGGCCCCATGGAATTGCCTAGAAGTAGGCTGAATCGCTGCAAGGGCTGAACAGCAGTATCGGGCAGGCTCGGGCAACGCGCGGCCCGTTCGGGTTATCGCTTCTCGGCCTTTTGGCTAAGATCAAGTGTAGTATCTGTTCTTATCAGTTTAATATCTGATACGTCCCCTATCTGGGGACCATATATTAAATGGATTTTTAGAACAGGGAGATGGAAATAGAGCTTGCTCTGTCCACTCCACGCATTGACCTGGTATTGCAGTATTTCCAGGACCGGTGCACCCTTTCCTTATGTGTTGACTAAAAGCAGATTCCAAAAGTGTTTTTTGTCTTTGCTATTGTTTCTGTCTTTCTGAAGGGATCTCCCCTTTTAATCCCATTATTTCAACACCTGTTGGACAATGCATGAGTGATAATGAGCTCATTGATTAAATGCAATTAATGAATAGATTGCCACCTCTTGTTGTGTGTCGTCTGTGTTTCTGTGTTTCCGGCATTTCACATTGGAACACCTCATTCACCTTCCTTGTCTTCTCTCCGCCCTCCCTTTTAGGTAAGTTAAAGAGCTGCACCTGAGCCAGCCACTGATTGATTGATTGATTGATTGATTGATTGATTGATTGATTGATTGATTGATGCAGCACAACAGTCAAATAGTGGAGTGGAGTAGGGGAACAGCAAACAGCCAATAAAGCAGCCCGCCCGCTCGCCTGCCCGCCACAATGGACCTACCTGTGTACACTAGATGGATGTGATGGAATGTACTGTCGTCCCTACATTTCAAGAAGAAGTAAGAATTGCAGTTGCAACAAAGCCTTGCTTGCCTACAAAGAGAGCAGCAATTTGGATTTGTTACTATGTTACCTAGAAGAATAACAAACTGTGCAAGGATGGAGGTTGTAGGAGCAAGGAGAAGTTGTCTGTAAAGTTGGTGGATGCCTATTTTCCATTTTGCAGTCCCTTGTCTCCCTCTTGTGGCCTCCTGGAGGCAACTAGCTGTGCAAAAAAAAGACAGCCTGGCGGCCGGCTGTTGCAGTGTTGCCCTCTCAGGCAACACTGAGTGACTGACTGAGCCTCACCGTCTTATATAAAGTTCAGACGGAACTTTGCACGTGTCATAGTGGAGCCCTCAGGATTCCAGAGCCAGCTTTCTGACATCATAATGGGGCCTCAGAGATAAAAGCCTGGGCCCAGGCAGTGTTGGTCAGTGCTGCTCAGCAGGCAGCACTGGACTGGACTGGATTACAGCTGATACAAGGTGTGAAGGAACAAGGGGTGGCTGTGGGCATGCACTTGCTGCCGCTGCCAGTGTTTATCTGCATGGCAGCAGGGCATTTGGGCGTTGCCAGGAAGGCGTTTTTATGTAGATTCCTCCTCTTTCAGCACTGCATTGTGGTGCAAGCAAAAGAAGCAAATCCTGTCTGGCTTCCTCTCCGGCCTTTATTCACCTCCCGTGTAGCTGTGAGTGTGTGAGCCTGCAGGGCCCCATGGAATTGCCTAGAAGTAGGCTGAATCGCTGCAAGGGCTGAACAGCAGTATCGGGCAGGCTCGGGCAACGCGCGGCCCGTTCGGGTTATCGCTTCTCGGCCTTTTGGCTAAGATCAAGTGTAGTATCTGTTCTTATCAGTTTAATATCTGATACGTCCCCTATCTGGGGACCATATATTAAATGGATTTTTAGAACAGGGAGATGGAAATAGAGCTTGCTCTGTCCACTCCACGCATTGACCTGGTATTGCAGTATTTCCAGGACCGGTGCACCCTTTCCTTATGTGTTGACTAAAAGCAGATTCCAAAAGTGTTTTTTGTCTTTGCTATTGTTTCTGTCTTTCTGAAGGGATCTCCCCTTTTAATCCCATTATTTCAACACCTGTTGGACAATGCATGAGTGATAATGAGCTCATTGATTAAATGCAATTAATGAATAGATTGCCACCTCTTGTTGTGTGTCGTCTGTGTTTCTGTGTTTCCGGCATTTCACATTGGAACACCTCATTCACCTTCCTTGTCTTCTCTCCGCCCTCCCTTTTAGGTAAGTTAAAGAGCTGCACCTGAGCCAGCCACTGATTGATTGATTGATTGATTGATTGATTGATTGATTGATTGATTGATTGATGCAGCACAACAGTCAAATAGTGGAGTGGAGTAGGGGAACAGCAAACAGCCAATAAAGCAGCCCGCCCGCTCGCCTGCCCGCCACAATGGACCTACCTGTGTACACTAGATGGATGTGATGGAATGTACTGTCGTCCCTACATTTCAAGAAGAAGTAAGAATTGCAGTTGCAACAAAGCCTTGCTTGCCTACAAAGAGAGCAGCAATTTGGATTTGTTACTATGTTACCTAGAAGAATAACAAACTGTGCAAGGATGGATGTTGTAGGAGCAAGGAGAAGTTGTCTGTAAAGTTGGTGGATGCCTATTTTCCATTTTGCAGTCCCTTGTCTCCCTCTTGTGGCCTCCTGGAGGCAACTAGCTGTGCAAAAAAAAGACAGCCTGGCGGCCGGCTGTTGCAGTGTTGCCCTCTCAGGCAACACTGAGTGACTGACTGAGCCTCACCGTCTTATATAAAGTTCAGACGGAACTTTGCACGTGTCATAGTGGAGCCCTCAGGATTCCAGAGCCAGCTTTCTGACATCATAATGGGGCCTCAGAGATAAAAGCCTGGGCCCAGGCAGTGTTGGTCAGTGCTGCTCAGCAGGCAGCACTGGACTGGACTGGATTACAGCTGATACAAGGTGTGAAGGAACAAGGGGTGGCTGTGGGCATGCACTTGCTGCCGCTGCCAGTGTTTATCTGCATGGCAGCAGGGCATTTGGGCGTTGCCAGGAAGGCGTTTTTATGTAGATTCCTCCTCTTTCAGCACTGCATTGTGGTGCAAGCAAAAGAAGCAAATCCTGTCTGGCTTCCTCTCCGGCCTTTATTCACCTCCCGTGTAGCTGTGAGTGTGTGAGCCTGCAGGGCCCCATGGAATTGCCTAGAAGTAGGCTGAATCGCTGCAAGGGCTGAACAGCAGTATCGGGCAGGCTCGGGCAACGCGCGGCCCGTTCGGGTTATCGCTTCTCGGCCTTTTGGCTAAGATCAAGTGTAGTATCTGTTCTTATCAGTTTAATATCTGATACGTCCCCTATCTGGGGACCATATATTAAATGGATTTTTAGAACAGGGAGATGGAAATAGAGCTTGCTCTGTCCACTCCACGCATTGACCTGGTATTGCAGTATTTCCAGGACCGGTGCACCCTTTCCTTATGTGTTGACTAAAAGCAGATTCCAAAAGTGTTTTTTGTCTTTGCTATTGTTTCTGTCTTTCTGAAGGGATCTCCCCTTTTAATCCCATTATTTCAACACCTGTTGGACAATGCATGAGTGATAATGAGCTCATTGATTAAATGCAATTAATGAATAGATTGCCACCTCTTGTTGTGTGTCGTCTGTGTTTCTGTGTTTCCGGCATTTCACATTGGAACACCTCATTCACCTTCCTTGTCTTCTCTCCGCCCTCCCTTTTAGGTAAGTTAAAGAGCTGCACCTGAGCCAGCCACTGATTGATTGATTGATTGATTGATTGATTGATTGATTGATTGATTGATTGATGCAGCACAACAGTCAAATAGTGGAGTGGAGTAGGGGAACAGCAAACAGCCAATAAAGCAGCCCGCCCGCTCGCCTGCCCGCCACAATGGACCTACCTGTGTACACTAGATGGATGTGATGGAATGTACTGTCGTCCCTACATTTCAAGAAGAAGTAAGAATTGCAGTTGCAACAAAGCCTTGCTTGCCTACAAAGAGAGCAGCAATTTGGATTTGTTACTATGTTACCTAGAAGAATAACAAACTGTGCAAGGATGGAGGTTGTAGGAGCAAGGAGAAGTTGTCTGTAAAGTTGGTGGATGCCTATTTTCCATTTTGCAGTCCCTTGTCTCCCTCTTGTGGCCTCCTGGAGGCAACTAGCTGTGCAAAAAAAAGACAGCCTGGCGGCCGGCTGTTGCAGTGTTGCCCTCTCAGGCAACACTGAGTGACTGACTGAGCCTCACCGTCTTATATAAAGTTCAGACGGAACTTTGCACGTGTCATAGTGGAGCCCTCAGGATTCCAGAGCCAGCTTTCTGACATCATAATGGGGCCTCAGAGATAAAAGCCTGGGCCCAGGCAGTGTTGGTCAGTGCTGCTCAGCAGGCAGCACTGGACTGGACTGGATTACAGCTGATACAAGGTGTGAAGGAACAAGGGGTGGCTGTGGGCATGCACTTGCTGCCGCTGCCAGTGTTTATCTGCATGGCAGCAGGGCATTTGGGCGTTGCCAGGAAGGCGTTTTTATGTAGATTCCTCCTCTTTCAGCACTGCATTGTGGTGCAAGCAAAAGAAGCAAATCCTGTCTGGCTTCCTCTCCGGCCTTTATTCACCTCCCGTGTAGCTGTGAGTGTGTGAGCCTGCAGGGCCCCATGGAATTGCCTAGAAGTAGGCTGAATCGCTGCAAGGGCTGAACAGCAGTATCGGGCAGGCTCGGGCAACGCGCGGCCCGTTCGGGTTATCGCTTCTCGGCCTTTTGGCTAAGATCAAGTGTAGTATCTGTTCTTATCAGTTTAATATCTGATACGTCCCCTATCTGGGGACCATATATTAAATGGATTTTTAGAACAGGGAGATGGAAATAGAGCTTGCTCTGTCCACTCCACGCATTGACCTGGTATTGCAGTATTTCCAGGACCGGTGCACCCTTTCCTTATGTGTTGACTAAAAGCAGATTCGTTTTTTGTCTTTGCTATTGTTTCTGTCTTTCTGAAGGGATCTCCCCTTTTAATCCCATTATTTCAACACCTGTTGGACAATGCATGAGTGATAATGAGCTCATTGATTAAATGCAATTAATGAATAGATTGCCACCTCTTGTTGTGTGTCGTCTGTGTTTCTGTGTTTCCGGCATTTCACATTGGAACACCTCATTCACCTTCCTTGTCTTCTCTCCGCCCTCCCTTTTAGGTAAGTTAAAGAGCTGCACCTGAGCCAGCCACTGATTGATTGATTGATTGATTGATTGATTGATTGATTGATTGATTGATTGATGCAGCACAACAGTCAAATAGTGGAGTGGAGTAGGGGAACAGCAAACAGCCAATAAAGCAGCCCGCCCGCTCGCCTGCCCGCCACAATGGACCTACCTGTGTACACTAGATGGATGTGATGGAATGTACTGTCGTCCCTACATTTCAAGAAGAAGTAAGAATTGCAGTTGCAACAAAGCCTTGCTTGCCTACAAAGAGAGCAGCAATTTGGATTTGTTACTATGTTACCTAGAAGAATAACAAACTGTGCAAGGATGGAGGTTGTAGGAGCAAGGAGAAGTTGTCTGTAAAGTTGGTGGATGCCTATTTTCCATTTTGCAGTCCCTTGTCTCCCTCTTGTGGCCTCCTGGAGGCAACTAGCTGTGCAAAAAAAAGACAGCCTGGCGGCCGGCTGTTGCAGTGTTGCCCTCTCAGGCAACACTGAGTGACTGACTGAGCCTCACCGTCTTATATAAAGTTCAGACGGAACTTTGCACGTGTCATAGTGGAGCCCTCAGGATTCCAGAGCCAGCTTTCTGACATCATAATGGGGCCTCAGAGATAAAAGCCTGGGCCCAGGCAGTGTTGGTCAGTGCTGCTCAGCAGGCAGCACTGGACTGGACTGGATTACAGCTGATACAAGGTGTGAAGGAACAAGGGGTGGCTGTGGGCATGCACTTGCTGCCGCTGCCAGTGTTTATCTGCATGGCAGCAGGGCATTTGGGCGTTGCCAGGAAGGCGTTTTTATGTAGATTCCTCCTCTTTCAGCACTGCATTGTGGTGCAAGCAAAAGAAGCAAATCCTGTATGGCTTCCTCTCCGGCCTTTATTCACCTCCCGTGTAGCTGTGAGTGTGTGAGCCTGCAGGGCCCCATGGAATTGCCTAGAAGTAGGCTGAATCGCTGCAAGGGCTGAACAGCAGTATCGGGCAGGCTCGGGCAACGCGCGGCCCGTTCGGGTTATCGCTTCTCGGCCTTTTGGCTAAGATCAAGTGTAGTATCTGTTCTTATCAGTTTAATATCTGATACGTCCCCTATCTGGGGACCATATATTAAATGGATTTTTAGAACAGGGAGATGGAAATAGAGCTTGCTCTGTCCACTCCACGCATTGACCTGGTATTGCAGTATTTCCAGGACCGGTGCACCCTTTCCTTATGTGTTGACTAAAAGCAGATTCCAAAAGTGTTTTTTGTCTTTGCTATTGTTTCTGTCTTTCTGAAGGGATCTCCCCTTTTAATCCCATTATTTCAACACCTGTTGGACAATGCATGAGTGATAATGAGCTCATTGATTAAATGCAATTAATGAATAGATTGCCACCTCTTGTTGTGTGTCGTCTGTGTTTCTGTGTTTCCGGCATTTCACATTGGAACACCTCATTCACCTTCCTTGTCTTCTCTCCGCCCTCCCTTTTAGGTAAGTTAAAGAGCTGCACCTGAGCCAGCCACTGATTGATTGATTGATTGATTGATTGATTGATTGATTGATGCAGCACAACAGTCAAATAGTGGAGTGGAGTAGGGGAACAGCAAACAGCCAATAAAGCAGCCCGCCCGCTCGCCTGCCCGCCACAATGGACCTACCTGTGTACACTAGATGGATGTGATGGAATGTACTGTCGTCCCTACATTTCAAGAAGAAGTAAGAATTGCAGTTGCAACAAAGCCTTGCTTGCCTACAAAGAGAGCAGCAATTTGGATTTGTTACTATGTTACCTAGAAGAATAACAAACTGTGCAAGGATGGAGGTTGTAGGAGCAAGGAGAAGTTGTCTGTAAAGTTGGTGGATGCCTATTTTCCATTTTGCAGTCCCTTGTCTCCCTCTTGTGGCCTCCTGGAGGCAACTAGCTGTGCAAAAAAAAGACAGCCTGGCGGCCGGCTGTTGCAGTGTTGCCCTCTCAGGCAACACTGAGTGACTGACTGAGCCTCACCGTCTTATATAAAGTTCAAACGGAACTTTGCACGTGTCATAGTGGAGCCCTCAGGATTCCAGAGCCAGCTTTCTGACATCATAATGGGGCCTCAGAGATAAAAGCCTGGGCCCAGGCAGTGTTGGTCAGTGCTGCTCAGCAGGCAGCACTGGACTGGACTGGATTACAGCTGATACAAGGTGTGAAGGAACAAGGGGTGGCTTTGGGCATGCACTTGCTGCCGCTGCCAGTGTTTATCTGCATGGCAGCAGGGCATTTGGGCGTTGCCAGGAAGGCGTTTTTATGTAGATTCCTCCTCTTTCAGCACTGCATTGTGGTGCAAGCAAAAGAAGCAAATCCTGTCTGGCTTCCTCTCCGGCCTTTATTCACCTCCCGTGTAGCTGTGAGTGTGTGAGCCTGCAGGGCCCCATGGAATTGCCTCGAAGTAGGCTGAATCGCTGCAAGGGCTGAACAGCAGTATCGGGCAGGCTCGGGCAACGCGCGGCCCGTTCGGGTTATCGCTTCTCGGCCTTTTGGCTAAGATCAAGTGTAGTATCTGTTCTTATCAGTTTAATATCTGATACGTCCCCTATCTGGGGACCATATATTAAATGGATTTTTAGAACAGGGAGATGGAAATAGAGCTTGCTCTGTCCACTCCACGCATTGACCTGGTATTGCAGTATTTCCAGGACCGGTGCACCCTTTCCTTATGTGTTGACTAAAAGCAGATTCCAAAAGTGTTTTTTGTCTTTGCTATTGTTTCTGTCTTTCTGAAGGGATCTCCCCTTTTAATCCCATTATTTCAACACCTGTTGGACAATGCATGAGTGATAATGAGCTCATTGATTAAATGCAATTAATGAATAGATTGCCACCTCTTGTTGTGTGTCGTCTGTGTTTCTGTGTTTCCGGCATTTCACATTGGAACACCTCATTCACCTTCCTTGTCTTCTCTCCGCCCTCCCTTTTAGGTAAGTTAAAGAGCTGCACCTGAGCCAGCCACTGATTGATTGATTGATTGATTGATTGATTGATTGATTGATTGATGCAGCACAACAGTCAAATAGTGGAGTGGAGTAGGGGAACAGCAAACAGCCAATAAAGCAGCCCGCCCGCTCGCCTGCCCGCCACAATGGACCTACCTGTGTACACTAGATGGATGTGATGGAATGTACTGTCGTCCCTACATTTCAAGAAGAAGTAAGAATTGCAGTTGCAACAAAGCCTTGCTTGCCTACAAAGAGAGCAGCAATTTGGATTTGTTACTATGTTACCTAGAAGAATAACAAACTGTGCAAGGATGGAGGTTGTAGGAGCAAGGAGAAGTTGTCTGTAAAGTTGGTGGATGCCTATTTTCCATTTTGCAGTCCCTTGTCTCCCTCTTGTGGCCTCCTGGAGGCAACTAGCTGTGCAAAAAAAAGACAGCCTGGCGGCCGGCTGTTGCAGTGTTGCCCTCTCAGGCAACACTGAGTGACTGACTGAGCCTCACCGTCTTATATAAAGTTCAGACGGAACTTTGCACGTGTCATAGTGGAGCCCTCAGGATTCCAGAGCCAGCTTTCTGACATCATAATGGGGCCTCAGAGATAAAAGCCTGGGCCCAGGCAGTGTTGGTCAGTGCTGCTCAGCAGGCAGCACTGGACTGGACTGGATTACAGCTGATACAAGGTGTGAAGGAACAAGGGGTGGCTGTGGGCATGCACTTGCTGCCGCTGCCAGTGTTTATCTGCATGGCAGCAGGGCATTTGGGCGTTGCCAGGAAGGCGTTTTTATGTAGATTCCTCCTCTTTCAGCACTGCATTGTGGTGCAAGCAAAAGAAGCAAATCCTGTCTGGCTTCCTCTCCGGCCTTTATTCACCTCCCGTGTAGCTGTGAGTGTGTGAGCCTGCAGGGCCCCATGGAATTGCCTAGAAGTAGGCTGAATCGCTGCAAGGGCTGAACAGCAGTATCGGGCAGGCTCGGGCAACGCGCGGCCCGTTCGGGTTATCGCTTCTCGGCCTTTTGGCTAAGATCAAGTGTAGTATCTGTTCTTATCAGTTTAATATCTGATACGTCCCCTATCTGGGGACCATATATTAAATGGATTTTTAGAACAGGGAGATGGAAATAGAGCTTGCTCTGTCCACTCCACGCATTGACCTGGTATTGCAGTATTTCCAGGACCGGTGCACCCTTTCCTTATGTGTTGACTAAAAGCAGATTCCAAAAGTGTTTTTTGTCTTTGCTATTGTTTCTGTCTTTCTGAAGGGATCTCCCCTTTTAATCCCATTATTTCAACACCTGTTGGACAATGCATGAGTGATAATGAGCTCATTGATTAAATGCAATTAATGAATAGATTGCCACCTCTTGTTGTGTGTCGTCTGTGTTTCTGTGTTTCCGGCATTTCACATTGGAACACCTCATTCACCTTCCTTGTCTTCTCTCCGCCCTCCCTTTTAGGTAAGTTAAAGAGCTGCACCTGAGCCAGCCACTGATTGATTGATTGATTGATTGATTGATTGATTGATTGATTGATTGATGCAGCACAACAGTCAAATAGTGGAGTGGAGTAGGGGAACAGCAAACAGCCAATAAAGCAGCCCGCCCGCTCGCCTGCCCGCCACAATGGACCTACCTGTGTACACTAGATGGATGTGATGGAATGTACTGTCGTCCCTACATTTCAAGAAGAAGTAAGAATTGCAGTTGCAACAAAGCCTTGCTTGCCTACAAAGAGAGCAGCAATTTGGATTTGTTACTATGTTACCTAGAAGAATAACAAACTGTGCAAGGATGGAGGTTGTAGGAGCAAGGAGAAGTTGTCTGTAAAGTTGGTGGATGCCTATTTTCCATTTTGCAGTCCCTTGTCTCCCTCTTGTGGCCTCCTGGAGGCAACTAGCTGTGCAAAAAAAAGACAGCCTGGCGGCCGGCTGTTGCAGTGTTGCCCTCTCAGGCAACACTGAGTGACTGACTGAGCCTCACCGTCTTATATAAAGTTCAGACGGAACTTTGCACGTGTCATAGTGGAGCCCTCAGGATTCCAGAGCCAGCTTTCTGACATCATAATGGGGCCTCAGAGATAAAAGCCTGGGCCCAGGCAGTGTTGGTCAGTGCTGCTCAGCAGGCAGCACTGGACTGGACTGGATTACAGCTGATACAAGGTGTGAAGGAACAAGGGGTGGCTGTGGGCATGCACTTGCTGCCGCTGCCAGTGTTTATCTGCATGGCAGCAGGGCATTTGGGCGTTGCCAGGAAGGCGTTTTTATGTAGATTCCTCCTCTTTCAGCACTGCATTGTGGTGCAAGCAAAAGAAGCAAATCCTGTCTGGCTTCCTCTCCGGCCTTTATTCACCTCCCGTGTAGCTGTGAGTGTGTGAGCCTGCAGGGCCCCATGGAATTGCCTAGAAGTAGGCTGAATCGCTGCAAGGGCTGAACAGCAGTATCGGGCAGGCTCGGGCAACGCGCGGCCCGTTCGGGTTATCGCTTCTCGGCCTTTTGGCTAAGATCAAGTGTAGTATCTGTTCTTATCAGTTTAATATCTGATACGTCCCCTATCTGGGGACCATATATTAAATGGATTTTTAGAACAGGGAGATGGAAATAGAGCTTGCTCTGTCCACTCCACGCATTGACCTGGTATTGCAGTATTTCCAGGACCGGTGCACCCTTTCCTTATGTGTTGACTAAAAGCAGATTCCAAAAGTGTTTTTTGTCTTTGCTATTGTTTCTGTCTTTCTGAAGGGATCTCCCCTTTTAATCCCATTATTTCAACACCTGTTGGACAATGCATGAGTGATAATGAGCTCATTGATTAAATGCAATTAATGAATAGATTGCCACCTCTTGTTGTGTGTCGTCTGTGTTTCTGTGTTTCCGGCATTTCACATTGGAACACCACATTCACCTTCCTTGTCTTCTCTCCGCCCTCCCTTTTAGGTAAGTTAAAGAGCTGCACCTGAGCCAGCCACTGATTGATTGATTGATTGATTGATTGATTGATTGATTGATTGATTGATTGATTGATTGATGCAGCACAACAGTCAAATAGTGGAGTGGAGTAGGGGAACAGCAAACAGCCAATAAAGCAGCCCGCCCGCTCGCCTGCCCGCCACAATGGACCTACCTGTGTACACTAGATGGATGTGATGGAATGTACTGTCGTCCCTACATTTCAAGAAGAAGTAAGAATTGCAGTTGCAACAAAGCCTTGCTTGCCTACAAAGAGAGCAGCAATTTGGATTTGTTACTATGTTACCTACAAGAATAACAAACTGTGCAAGGATGGAGGTTGTAGGAGCAAGGAGAAGTTGTCTGTAAAGTTGGTGGATGCCTATTTTCCATTTTGCAGTCCCTTGTCTCCCTCTTGTGGCCTCCTGGAGGCAACTAGCTGTGCAAAAAAAAGACAGCCTGGCGGCCGGCTGTTGCAGTGTTGCCCTCTCAGGCAACACTGAGTGACTGACTGAGCCTCACCGTCTTATATAAAGTTCAGACGGAACTTTGCACGTGTCATAGTGGAGCCCTCAGGATTCCAGAGCCAGCTTTCTGACATCATAATGGGGCCTCAGAGATAAAAGCCTGGGCCCAGGCAGTGTTGGTCAGTGCTGCTCAGCAGGCAGCACTGGACTGGACTGGATTACAGCTGATACAAGGTGTGAAGGAACAAGGGGTGGCTGTGGGCATGCACTTGCTGCCGCTGCCAGTGTTTATCTGCATGGCAGCAGGGCATTTGGGCGTTGCCAGGAAGGCGTTTTTATGTAGATTCCTCCTCTTTCAGCACTGCATTGTGGTGCAAGCAAAAGAAGCAAATCCTGTCTGGCTTCCTCTCCGGCCTTTATTCACCTCCCGTGTAGCTGTGAGTGTGTGAGCCTGCAGGGCCCCATGGAATTGCCTAGAAGTAGGCTGAATCGCTGCAAGGGCTGAACAGCAGTATCGGGCAGGCTCGGGCAACGCGCGGCCCGTTCGGGTTATCGCTTCTCGGCCTTTTGGCTAAGATCAAGTGTAGTATCTGTTCTTATCAGTTTAATATCTGATACGTCCCCTATCTGGGGACCATATATTAAATGGATTTTTAGAACAGGGAGATGGAAATAGAGCTTGCTCTGTCCACTCCACGCATTGACCTGGTATTGCAGTATTTCCAGGACCGGTGCACCCTTTCCTTATGTGTTGACTAAAAGCAGATTCCAAAAGTGTTTTTTGTCTTTGCTATTGTTTCTGTCTTTCTGAAGGGATCTCCCCTTTTAATCCCATTATTTCAACACCTGTTGGACAATGCATGAGTGATAATGAGCTCATTGATTAAATGCAATTAATGAATAGATTGCCACCTCTTGTTGTGTGTCGTCTGTGTTTCTGTGTTTCCGGCATTTCACATTGGAACACCTCATTCACCTTCCTTGTCTTCTCTCCGCCCTCCCTTTTAGGTAAGTTAAAGAGCTGCACCTGAGCCAGCCACTGATTGATTGATTGATTGATTGATTGATTGATTGATTGATTGATGCAGCACAACAGTCAAATAGTGGAGTGGAGTAGGGGAACAGCAAACAGCCAATAAAGCAGCCCGCCCGCTCGCCTGCCCGCCACAATGGACCTACCTGTGTACACTAGATGGATGTGATGGAATGTACTGTCGTCCCTACATTTCAAGAAGAAGTAAGAATTGCAGTTGCAACAAAGCCTTGCTTGCCTACAAAAGAGAGCAGCATTTGGATTTGTTACTATGTTACCTAGAAGAATAACAAACTGTGCAAGGATGGAGGTTGTAGGAGCAAGGAGAAGTTGTCTGTAAAGTTGGTGGATGCCTATTTTCCATTTTGCAGTCCCTTGTCTCCCTCTTGTGGCCTCCTGGAGGCAACTAGCTGTGCAAAAAAAGACAGCCTGGCGGCCGGCTGTTGCAGTGTTGCCCTCTCAGGCAACACTGAGTGACTGACTGAGCCTCACCGTCTTATATAAAGTTCAGACGGAACTTTGCACGTGTCATAGTGGAGCCCTCAGGATTCCAGAGCCAGCTTTCTGACATCATAATGGGGCCTCAGAGATAAAAGCCTGGGCCCAGGCAGTGTTGGTTCAGTGCTGCTCAGCAGGCAGCACTGGACTGGACTGGATTACAGCTGATACAAGGTGTGAAGGAACAAGGGGTGGCTGTGGGCATGCACTTGCTGCCGCTGCCAGTGTTTATCTGCATGGCAGCAGGGCATTTGGGCGTTGCCAGGAAGGCGTTTTTATGTAGATTCCTCCTCTTTCAGCACTGCATTGTGGTGCAAGCAAAAGAAGCAAATCCTGTCTGGCTTCCTCTCCGGCCTTTATTCACCTCCCGTGTAGCTGTGAGTGTGTGAGCCTGCAGGGCCCCATGGAATTGCCTAGAAGTAGGCTGAATCGCTGCAAGGGCTGAACAGCAGTATCGGGCAGGCTCGGGCAACGCGCGGCCCGTTCGGGTTATCGCTTCTCGGCCTTTTGGCTAAGATCAAGTGTAGTATCTGTTCTTATCAGTTTAATATCTGATACGTCCCCTATCTGGGGACCATATATTAAATGGATTTTTAGAACAGGGAGATGGAAATAGAGCTTGCTCTGTCCACTCCACGCATTGACCTGGTATTGCAGTATTTCCAGGACCGGTGCACCCTTTCCTTATGTGTTGACTAAAAGCAGATTCCAAAAGTGTTTTTTGTCTTTGCTATTGTTTCTGTCTTTCTGAAGGGATCTCCCCTTTTAATCCCATTATTTCAACACCATGTTGGACAATGCATGAGTGATAATGAGCTCATTGATTAAATGCAATTAATGAATAGATTGCCACCTCTTGTTGTGTGTCGTCTGTGTTTCTGTGTTTCCGGCATTTCACATTGGAACACCTCATTCACCTTCCTTGTCTTCTCTCCGCCCTCCCTTTTAGGTAAGTTAAAGAGCTGCACCTGAGCCAGCCACTGATTGATTGATTGATTGATTGATTGATTGATTGATTGATTGATTGATTGATTGCAGCACAACAGTCAAATAGTGGAGTGGAGTAGGGGAACAGCAAACAGCCAATAAAGCAGCCCGCCCGCTCGCCTGCCCGCCACAATGGACCTACCTGTGTACACTAGATGGATGTGATGGAATGTACTGTCGTCCCTACATTTCAAGAAGAAGTAAGAATTGCAGTTGCAACAAAGCCTTGCTTGCCTACAAAGAGAGCAGCAATTTGGATTTGTTACTATGTTACCTAGAAGAATAACAAACTGTGCAAGGATGGAGGTTGTAGGAGCAAGGAGAAGTTGTCTGTAAAGTTGGTGGATGCCTATTTTCCATTTTGCAGTCCCTTGTCTCCCTCTTGTGGCCTCCTGGAGGCAACTAGCTGTGCAAAAAAAAGACAGCCTGGCGGCCGGCTGTTGCAGTGTTGCCCTCTCAGGCAACACTGAGTGACTGACTGAGCCTCACCGTCTTATATAAAGTTCAGACGGAACTTTGCACGTGTCATAGTGGAGCCCTCAGGATTCCAGAGCCAGCTTTCTGACATCATAATGGGGCCTCAGAGATAAAAGCCTGGGCCCAGGCAGTGTTGGTCAGTGCTGCTCAGCAGGCAGCACTGGACTGGACTGGATTACAGCTGATACAAGGTGTGAAGGAACAAGGGGTGGCTGTGGGCATGCACTTGCTGCCGCTGCCAGTGTTTATCTGCATGGCAGCAGGGCATTTGGGCGTTGCCAGGAAGGCGTTTTTATGTAGATTCCTCCTCTTTCAGCACTGCATTGTGGTGCAAGCAAAAGAAGCAAATCCTGTCTGGCTTCCTCTCCGGCCTTTATTCACCTCCCGTGTAGCTGTGAGTGTGTGAGCCTGCAGGGCCCCATGGAATTGCCTAGAAGTAGGCTGAATCGCTGCAAGGGCTGAACAGCAGTATCGGCAGGCTCGGGCAACGCGCGGCCCGTTCGGGTTATCGCTTCTCGGCCTTTTGGCTAAGATCAAGTGTAGTATCTGTTCTTATCAGTTTAATATCATGATACGTCCCCTATCTGGGGACCATATATTAAATGGATTTTTAGAACAGGGAGATGGAAATAGAGCTTGCTCTGTCCACTCCACGCATTGACCTGGTATTGCAGTATTTCCAGGCCCGGTGCACCCTTTCCTTATGTGTTGACTAAAAGCAGATTCCAAAAGTGTTTTTTGTCTTTGCTATTGTTTCTGTCTTTCTGAAGGGATCTCCCCTTTTAATCCCATTATTTCAACACCTGTTGGACAATGCATGAGTGATAATGAGCTCATTGATTAAATGCAATTAATGAATAGATTGCCACCTCTTGTTGTGTGTCGTCTGTGTTTCTGTGTTTCCGGCATTTCACATTGGAACACCTCATTCACCTTCCTTGTCTTCTCTCCGCCCTCCCTTTTAGGTAAGTTAAAGAGCTGCACCTGAGCCAGCCACTGATTGATTGATTGATTGATTGATTGATTGATTGATTGATTAGCAGCACAACAGTCAAATAGTGGAGTGGAGTAGGGGAACAGCAAACAGCCAATAAAGCAGCCCGCCCGCTCGCCTGCCCGCCACAATGGACCTACCTGTGTACACTAGATGGATGTGATGGAATGTACTGTCGTCCCTACATTTCAAGAAGAAGTAAGAATTGCAGTTGCAACAAAGCCTTGCTTGCCTACAAAGAGAGCAGCAATTTGGATTTGTTACTATGTTACCTAGAAGAATAACAAACTGTGCAAGGATGGAGGTTGTAGGAGCAAGGAGAAGTTGTCTGTAAAGTTGGTGGATGCCTATTTTCCATTTTGCAGTCCCTTGTCTCCCTCTTGTGGCCTCCTGGAGGCAACTAGCTGTGCAAAAAAAAGACAGCCTGGCGGCCGGCTGTTGCAGTGTTGCCCTCTCAGGCAACACTGAGTGACTGACTGAGCCTCACCGTCTTATATAAAGTTCAGACGGAACTTTGCACGTGTCATAGTGGAGCCCTCAGGATTCCAGAGCCAGCTTTCTGACATCATAATGGGGCCTCAGAGATAAAAGCCTGGGCCCAGGCAGTGTTGGTCAGTGCTGCTCAGCAGGCAGCACTGGACTGGACTGGATTACAGCTGATACAAGGTGTGAAGGAACAAGGGGTGGCTGTGGGCATGCACTTGCTGCCGCTGCCAGTGTTTATCTGCATGGCAGCAGGGCATTTGGGCGTTGCCAGGAAGGCGTTTTTATGTAGATTCCTCCTCTTTCAGCACTGCATTGTGGTGCAAGCAAAAGAAGCAAATCCTGTCTGGCTTCCTCTCCGGCCTTTATTCACCTCCCGTGTAGCTGTGAGTGTGTGAGCCTGCAGGGCCCCATGGAATTGCCTAGAAGTAGGCTGAATCGCTGCAAGGGCTGAACAGCAGTATCGGGCAGGCTCGGGCAACGCGCGGCCCGTTCGGGTTATCGCTTCTCGGCCTTTTGGCTAAGATCAAGTGTAGTATCTGTTCTTATCAGTTTAATATCTGATACGTCCCCTATCTGGGGACCATATATTAAATGGATTTTTAGAACAGGGAGATGGAAATAGAGCTTGCTCTGTCCACTCCACGCATTGACCTGGTATTGCAGTATTTCCAGGACCGGTGCACCCTTTCCTTATGTGTTGACTAAAAGCAGATTCCAAAAGTGTTTTTTGTCTTTGCTATTGTTTCTGTCTTTCTGAAGGGATCTCCCCTTTTAATCCCATTATTTCAACACCTGTTGGACAATGCATGAGTGATAATGAGCTCATTGATTAAATGCAATTAATGAATAGATTGCCACCTCTTGTTGTGTGTCGTCTGTGTTTCTGTGTTTCCGGCATTTCACATTGGAACACCTCATTCACCTTCCTTGTCTTCTCTCCGCCCTCCCTTTTAGGTAAGTTAAAGAGCTGCACCTGAGCCAGCCACTGATTGATTGATTGATTGATTGATTGATTGATTGCAGCACAACAGTCAAATAGTGGAGTGGAGTAGGGGAACAGCAAACAGCCAATAAAGCAGCCCGCCCGCTCGCCTGCCCGCCACAATGGACCTACCTGTGTACACTAGATGGATGTGATGGAATGTACTGTCGTCCCTACATTTCAAGAAGAAGTAAGAATTGCAGTTGCAACAAAGCCTTGCTTGCCTACAAAGAGAGCAGCAATTTGGATTTGTTACTATGTTACCTAGAAGAATAACAAACTGTGCAAGGATGGAGGTTGTAGGAGCAAGGAGAAGTTGTCTGTAAAGTTGGTGGATGCCTATTTTCCATTTTGCAGTCCCTTGTCTCCCTCTTGTGGCCTCCTGGAGGCAACTAGCTGTGCAAAAAAAAGACAGCCTGGCGGCCGGCTGTTGCAGTGTTGCCCTCTCAGGCAACACTGAGTGACTGACTGAGCCTCACCGTCTTATATAAAGTTCAGACGGAACTTTGCACGTGTCATAGTGGAGCCCTCAGGATTCCAGAGCCAGCTTTCTGACATCATAATGGGGCCTCAGAGATAAAAGCCTGGGCCCAGGCAGTGTTGGTCAGTGCTGCTCAGCAGGCAGCACTGGACTGGACTGGATTACAGCTGATACAAGGTGTGAAGGAACAAGGGGTGGCTGTGGGCATGCACTTGCTGCCGCTGCCAGTGTTTATCTGCATGGCAGCAGGGCATTTGGGCGTTGCCAGGAAGGCGTTTTTATGTAGATTCCTCCTCTTTCAGCACTGCATTGTGGTGCAAGCAAAAGAAGCAAATCCTGTCTGGCTTCCTCTCCGGCCTTTATTCACCTCCCGTGTAGCTGTGAGTGTGTGAGCCTGCAGGGCCCCATGGAATTGCCTAGAAGTAGGCTGAATCGCTGCAAGGGCTGAACAGCAGTATCGGGCAGGCTCGGGCAACGCGCGGCCCGTTCGGGTTATCGCTTCTCGGCCTTTTGGCTAAGATCAAGAGTAGTATCTGTTCTTATCAGTTTAATATCTGATACGTCCCCTATCTGGGGACCATATATTAAATGGATTTTTAGAACAGGGAGATGGAAATAGAGCTTGCTCTGTCCACTCCACGCATTGACCTGGTATTGCAGTATTTCCAGGACCGGTGCACCCTTTCCTTATGTGTTGACTAAAAGCAGATTCCAAAAGTGTTTTTTGTCTTTGCTATTGTTTCTGTCTTTCTGAAGGGATCTCCCCTTTTAATCCCATTATTTCAACACCTGTTGGACAATGCATGAGTGATAATGAGCTCATTGATTAAATGCAATTAATGAATAGATTGCCACCTCTTGTTGTGTGTCGTCTGTGTTTCTGTGTTTCCGGCATTTCACATTGGAACACCTCATTCACCTTCCTTGTCTTCTCTCCGCCCTCCCTTTTAGGTAAGTTAAAGAGCTGCACCTGAGCCAGCCACTGATTGATTGATTGATTGATTGATTGATTGATTGATTGATTGATGCAGCACAACAGTCAAATAGTGGAGTGGAGTAGGGGAACAGCAAACAGCCAATAAAGCAGCCCGCCCGCTCGCCTGCCCGCCACAATGGACCTACCTGTGTACACTAGATGGATGTGATGGAATGTACTGTCGTCCCTACATTTCAAGAAGAAGTAAGAATTGCAGTTGCAACAAAGCCTTGCTTGCCTACAAAGAGAGCAGCAATTTGGATTTGTTACTATGTTACCTAGAAGAATAACAAACTGTGCAAGGATGGAGGTTGTAGGAGCAAGGAGAAGTTGTCTGTAAAGTTGGTGGATGCCTATTTTCCATTTTGCAGTCCCTTGTCTCCCTCTTGTGGCCTCCTGGAGGCAACTAGCTGTGCAAAAAAAAGACAGCCTGGCGGCCGGCTGTTGCAGTGTTGCCCTCTCAGGCAACACTGAGTGACTGACTGAGCCTCACCGTCTTATATAAAGTTCAGACGGAACTTTGCACGTGTCATAGTGGAGCCCTCAGGATTCCAGAGCCAGCTTTCTGACATCATAATGGGGCCTCAGAGATAAAAGCCTGGGCCCAGGCAGTGTTGGTCAGTGCTGCTCAGCAGGCAGCACTGGACTGGACTGGATTACAGCTGATACAAGGTGTGAAGGAACAAGGGGTGGCTGTGGGCATGCACTTGCTGCCGCTGCCAGTGTTTATCTGCATGGCAGCAGGGCATTTGGGCGTTGCCAGGAAGGCGTTTTTATGTAGATTCCTCCTCTTTCAGCACTGCATTGTGGTGCAAGCAAAAGAAGCAAATCCTGTCTGGCTTCCTCTCCGGCCTTTATTCACCTCCCGTGTAGCTGTGAGTGTGTGAGCCTGCAGGGCCCCATGGAATTGCCTAGAAGTAGGCTGAATCGCTGCAAGGGCTGAACAGCAGTATCGGGCAGGCTCGGGCAACGCGCGGCCCGTTCGGGTTATCGCTTCTCGGCCTTTTGGCTAAGATCAAGTGTAGTATCTGTTCTTATCAGTTTAATATCTGATACGTCCCCTATCTGGGGACCATATATTAAATGGATTTTTAGAACAGGGAGATGGAAATAGAGCTTGCTCTGTCCACTCCACGCATTGACCTGGTATTGCAGTATTTCCAGGACCGGTGCACCCTTTCCTTATGTGTTGACTAAAAGCAGATTCCAAAAGTGTTTTTTGTCTTTGCTATTGTTTCTGTCTTTCTGAAGGGATCTCCCCTTTTAATCCCATTATTTCAACACCTGTTGGACAATGCATGAGTGATAATGAGCTCATTGATTAAATGCAATTAATGAATAGATTGCCACCTCTTGTTGTGTGTCGTCTGTGTTTCTGTGTTTCCGGCATTTCACATTGGAACACCTCATTCACCTTCCTTGTCTTCTCTCCGCCCTCCCTTTTAGGTAAGTTAAAGAGCTGCACCTGAGCCAGCCACTGATTGATTGATTGATTGATTGATTGATTGATTGATTGATTGATTGATGCAGCACAACAGTCAAATAGTGGAGTGGAGTAGGGGAACAGCAAACAGCCAATAAAGCAGCCAGCCCGCTCGCCTGCCCGCCACAATGGACCTACCTGTGTACACTAGATGGATGTGATAGAATGTACTGTCGTCCCTACATTTCAAGAAGAAGTAAGAATTGCAGTTGCAACAAAGCCTTGCTTGCCTACAAAGAGAGCAGCAATTTGGATTTGTTACTATGTTACCTAGAAGAATAACAAACTGTGCAAGGATGGAGGTTGTAGGAGCAAGGAGAAGTTGTCTGTAAAGTTGGTGGATGCCAGCCACTGATTGATTGATTGATTGATTGATTGATTGATTGATTGATTGATTGATTGATTGATTGATGCAGCACAACAGTCAAATAGTGGAGTGGAGTAGGGGAACAGCAAACAGCCAATAAAGCAGCCCGCCCGCTCGCCTGCCCGCCACAATGGACCTACCTGTGTACACTAGATGGATGTGATGGAATGTACTGTCGTCCCTACATTTCAAGAAGAAGTAAGAATTGCAGTTGCAACAAAGCCTTGCTTGCCTACAAAGAGAGCAGCAATTTGGATTTGTTACTATGTTACCTAGAAGAATAACAAACTGTGCAAGGATGGAGGTTGTAGGAGCAAGGAGAAGTTGTCTGTAAAGTTGGTGGATGCCTATTTTCCATTTTGCAGTCCCTTGTCTCCCTCTTGTGGCCTCCTGGAGGCAACTAGCTGTGCAAAAAAAAGACAGCCTGGCGGCCGGCTGTTGCAGTGTTGCCCTCTCAGGCAACACTGAGTGACTGACTGAGCCTCACCGTCTTATATAAAGTTCAGACGGAACTTTGCACGTGTCATAGTGGAGCCCTCAGGATTCCAGAGCCAGCTTTCTGACATCATAATGGGGCCTCAGAGATAAAAGCCTGGGCCCAGGCAGTGTTGGTCAGTGCTGCTCAGCAGGCAGCACTGGACTGGACTGGATTACAGCTGATACAAGGTGTGAAGGAACAAGGGGTGGCTGTGGGCATGCACTTGCTGCCGCTGCCAGTGTTTATCTGCATGGCAGCAGGGCATTTGGGCGTTGCCAGGAAGGCGTTTTTATGTAGATTCCTCCTCTTTCAGCACTGCATTGTGGTGCAAGCAAAAGAAGCAAATCCTGTCTGGCTTCCTCTCCGGCCTTTATTCACCTCCCGTGTAGCTGTGAGTGTGTGAGCCTGCAGGGCCCCATGGAATTGCCTAGAAGTAGGCTGAATCGCTGCAAGGGCTGAACAGCAGTATCGGGCAGGCTCGGGCAACGCGCGGCCCGTTCGGGTTATCGCTTCTAGGCCTTTTGGCTAAGATCAAGTGTAGTATCTGTTCTTATCAGTTTAATATCTGATACGTCCCCTATCTGGGGACCATATATTAAATGGATTTTTAGAACAGGGAGATGGAAATAGAGCTTGCTCTGTCCACTCCACGCATTGACCTGGTATTGCAGTATTTCCAGGACCGGTGCACCCTTTCCTTATGTGTTGACTAAAAGCAGATTCCAAAAGTGTTTTTTGTCTTTGCTATTGTTTCTGTCTTTCTGAAGGGATCTCCCCTTTTAATCCCATTATTTCAACACCTGTTGGACAATGCATGAGTGATAATGA
Organism: Rhinoderma darwinii; assembly: GCF_050947455.1. Lineage (NCBI taxonomy): Eukaryota > Metazoa > Chordata > Amphibia > Anura > Rhinodermatidae > Rhinoderma > Rhinoderma darwinii. Next base: position 204,662 of record NW_027461778.1, read on the forward strand.
GCTCATTGATTAAATGCAATTAATGAATAGATTGCCACCTCTTGTTGTGTGTCGTCTGTGTTTCTGTGTTTCCGGCATTTCACATTGGAACACCTCATTCACCTTCCTTGTCTTCTCTCCGCCCTCCCTTTTAGGTAAGTTAAAGAGCTGCACCTGAGCCAGCCACTGATTGATTGATTGATTGATTGATTGATTGATTGATGCAGCACAACAGTCAAATAGTGGAGTGGAGTAGGGGAACAGCAAACAGCCAATAAAGCAGCCCGCCCGCTCGCCTGCCCGCCACAATGGACCTACCTGTGTACACTAGATGGATGTGATGGAATGTACTGTCGTCCCTACATTTCAAGAAGAAGTAAGAATTGCAGTTGCAACAAAGCCTTGCTTGCCTACAAAGAGAGCAGCAATTTGGATTTGTTACTATGTTACCTAGAAGAATAACAAACTGTGCAAGGATGGAGGTTGTAGGAGCAAGGAGAAGTTGTCTGTAAAGTTGGTGGATGCCTATTTTCCATTTTGCAGTCCCTTGTCTCCCTCTTGTGGCCTCCTGGAGGCAACTAGCTGTGCAAAAAAAAGACAGCCTGGCGGCCGGCTGTTGCAGTGTTGCCCTCTCAGGCAACACTGAGTGACTGACTGAGCCTCACCGTCTTATATAAAGTTCAGACGGAACTTTGCACGTGTCATAGTGGAGCCCTCAGGATTCCAGAGCCAGCTTTCTGACATCATAATGGGGCCTCAGAGATAAAAGCCTGGGCCCAGGCAGTGTTGGTCAGTGCTGCTCAGCAGGCAGCACTGGACTGGACTGGATTACAGCTGATACAAGGTGTGAAGGAACAAGGGGTGGCTGTGGGCATGCACTTGCTGCCGCTGCCAGTGTTTATCTGCATGGCAGCAGGGCATTTGGGCGTTGCCAGGAAGGCGTTTTTATGTAGATTCCTCCTCTTTCAGCACTGCATTGTGGTGCAAGCAAAAGAAGCAAATCCTGTCTGGCTTCCTCTCCGGCCTTTATTCACCTCCCGTGTAGCTGTGAGTGTGTGAGCCTGCAGGGCCCCATGGAATTGCCTAGAAGTAGGCTGAATCGCTGCAAGGGCTGAACAGCAGTATCGGGCAGGCTCGGGCAACGCGCGGCCCGTTCGGGTTATCGCTTCTCGGCCTTTTGGCTAAGATCAAGTGTAGTATCTGTTCTTATCAGTTTAATATCTGATACGTCCCCTATCTGGGGACCATATATTAAATGGATTTTTAGAACAGGGAGATGGAAATAGAGCTTGCTCTGTCCACTCCACGCATTGACCTGGTATTGCAGTATTTCCAGGACCGGTGCACCCTTTCCTTATGTGTTGACTAAAAGCAGATTCCAAAAGTGTTTTTTGTCTTTGCTATTGTTTCTGTCTTTCTGAAGGGATCTCCCCTTTTAATCCCATTATTTCAACACCTGTTGGACAATGCATGAGTGATAATGAGCTCATTGATTAAATGCAATTAATGAATAGATTGCCACCTCTTGTTGTGTGTCGTCTGTGTTTCTGTGTTTCCGGCATTTCACATTGGAACACCTCATTCACCTTCCTTGTCTTCTCTCCGCCCTCCCTTTTAGGTAAGTTAAAGAGCTGCACCTGAGCCAGCCACTGATTGATTGATTGATTGATTGATTGATTGATTGATTGATTGATGCAGCACAACAGTCAAATAGTGGAGTGGAGTAGGGGAACAGCAAACAGCCAATAAAGCAGCCCGCCCGCTCGCCTGCCCGCCACAATGGACCTACCTGTGTACACTAGATGGATGTGATGGAATGTACTGTCGTCCCTACATTTCAAGAAGAAGTAAGAATTGCAGTTGCAACAAAGCCTTGCTTGCCTACAAAGAGAGCAGCAATTTGGATTTGTTACTATGTTACCTAGAAGAATAACAAACTGTGCAAGGATGGAGGTTGTAGGAGCAAGGAGAAGTTGTCTGTAAAGTTGGTGGATGCCTATTTTCCATTTTGCAGTCCCTTGTCTCCCTCTTGTGGCCTCCTGGAGGCAACTAGCTGTGCAAAAAAAAGACAGCCTGGCGGCCGGCTGTTGCAGTGTTGCCCTCTCAGGCAACACTGAGTGACTGACTGAGCCTCACCGTCTTATATAAAGTTCAGACGGAACTTTGCACGTGTCATAGTGGAGCCCTCAGGATTCCAGAGCCAGCTTTCTGACATCATAATGGGGCCTCAGAGATAAAAGCCTGGGCCCAGGCAGTGTTGGTCAGTGCTGCTCAGCAGGCAGCACTGGACTGGACTGGATTACAGCTGATACAAGGTGTGAAGGAACAAGGGGTGGCTGTGGGCATGCACTTGCTGCCGCTGCCAGTGTTTATCTGCATGGCAGCAGGGCATTTGGGCGTTGCCAGGAAGGCGTTTTTATGTAGATTCCTCCTCTTTCAGCACTGCATTGTGGTGCAAGCAAAAGAAGCAAATCCTGTCTGGCTTCCTCTCCGGCCTTTATTCACCTCCCGTGTAGCTGTGAGTGTGTGAGCCTGCAGGGCCCCATGGAATTGCCTAGAAGTAGGCTGAATCGCTGCAAGGGCTGAACAGCAGTATCGGGCAGGCTCGGGCAACGCGCGGCCCGTTCGGGTTATCGCTTCTCGGCCTTTTGGCTAAGATCAAGTGTAGTATCTGTTCTTATCAGTTTAATATCTGATACGTCCCCTATCTGGGGACCATATATTAAATGGATTTTTAGAACAGGGAGATGGAAATAGAGCTTGCTCTGTCCACTCCACGCATTGACCTGGTATTGCAGTATTTCCAGGACCGGTGCACCCTTTCCTTATGTGTTGACTAAAAGCAGATTCCAAAAGTGTTTTTTGTCTTTGCTATTGTTTCTGTCTTTCTGAAGGGATCTCCCCTTTTAATCCCATTATTTCAACACCTGTTGGACAATGCATGAGTGATAATGAGCTCATTGATTAAATGCAATTAATGAATAGATTGCCACCTCTTGTTGTGTGTCGTCTGTGTTTCTGTGTTTCCGGCATTTCACATTGGAACACCTCATTCACCTTCCTTGTCTTCTCTCCGCCCTCCCTTTTAGGTAAGTTAAAGAGCTGCACCTGAGCCAGCCACTGATTGATTGATTGATTGATTGATTGATTGATTGATTGATTGATTGATTGATGCAGCACAACAGTCAAATAGTGGAGTGGAGTAGGGGAACAGCAAACAGCCAATAAAGCAGCCCGCCCGCTCGCCTGCCCGCCACAATGGACCTACCTGTGTACACTAGATGGATGTGATGGAATGTACTGTCGTCCCTACATTTCAAGAAGAAGTAAGAATTGCAGTTGCAACAAAGCCTTGCTTGCCTACAAAGAGAGCAGCAATTTGGATTTGTTACTATGTTACCTAGAAGAATAACAAACTGTGCAAGGATGGAGGTTGTAGGAGCAAGGAGAAGTTGTCTGTAAAGTTGGTGGATGCCTATTTTCCATTTTGCAGTCCCTTGTCTCCCTCTTGTGGCCTCCTGGAGGCAACTAGCTGTGCAAAAAAAAGACAGCCTGGCGGCCGGCTGTTGCAGTGTTGCCCTCTCAGGCAACACTGAGTGACTGACTGAGCCTCACCGTCTTATATAAAGTTCAGACGGAACTTTGCACGTGTCATAGTGGAGCCCTCAGGATTCCAGAGCCAGCTTTCTGACATCATAATGGGGCCTCAGAGATAAAAGCCTGGGCCCAGGCAGTGTTGGTCAGTGCTGCTCAGCAGGCAGCACTGGACTGGACTGGATTACAGCTGATACAAGGTGTGAAGGAACAAGGGGTGGCTGTGGGCATGCACTTGCTGCCGCTGCCAGTGTTTATCTGCATGGCAGCAGGGCATTTGGGCGTTGCCAGGAAGGCGTTTTTATGTAGATTCCTCCTCTTTCAGCACTGCATTGTGGTGCAAGCAAAAGAAGCAAATCCTGTCTGGCTTCCTCTCCGGCCTTTATTCACCTCCCGTGTAGCTGTGAGTGTGTGAGCCTGCAGGGCCCCATGGAATTGCCTAGAAGTAGGCTGAATCGCTGCAAGGGCTGAACAGCAGTATCGGGCAGGCTCGGGCAACGCGCGGCCCGTTCGGGTTATCGCTTCTCGGCCTTTTGGCTAAGATCAAGTGTAGTATCTGTTCTTATCAGTTTAATATCTGATACGTCCCCTATCTGGGGACCATATATTAAATGGATTTTTAGAACAGGGAGATGGAAATAGAGCTTGCTCTGTCCACTCCACGCATTGACCTGGTATTGCAGTATTTCCAGGACCGGTGCACCCTTTCCTTATGTGTTGACTAAAAGCAGATTCCAAAAGTGTTTTTTGTCTTTGCTATTGTTTCTGTCTTTCTGAAGGGATCTCCCCTTTTAATCCCATTATTTCAACACCTGTTGGACAATGCATGAGTGATAATGAGCTCATTGATTAAATGCAATTAATGAATAGATTGCCACCTCTTGTTGTGTGTCGTCTGTGTTTCTGTGTTTCCGGCATTTCACATTGGAACACCTCATTCACCTTCCTTGTCTTCTCTCCGCCCTCCCTTTTAGGTAAGTTAAAGAGCTGCACCTGAGCCAGCCACTGATTGATTGATTGATTGATTGATTGATTGATTGATTGATTGATTGATTGATTGATTGATGCAGCACAACAGTCAAATAGTGGAGTGGAGTAGGGGAACAGCAAACAGCCAATAAAGCAGCCCGCCCGCTCGCCTGCCCGCCACAATGGACCTACCTGTGTACACTAGATGGATGTGATGGAATGTACTGTCGTCCCTACATTTCAAGAAGAAGTAAGAATTGCAGTTGCAACAAAGCCTTGCTTGCCTACAAAGAGAGCAGCAATTTGGATTTGTTACTATGTTACCTAGAAGAATAACAAACTGTGCAAGGATGGAGGTTGTAGGAGCAAGGAGAAGTTGTCTGTAAAGTTGGTGGATGCCTATTTTCCATTTTGCAGTCCCTTGTCTCCCTCTTGTGGCCTCCTGGAGGCAACTAGCTGTGCAAAAAAAAGACAGCCTGGCGGCCGGCTGTTGCAGTGTTGCCCTCTCAGGCAACACTGAGTGACTGACTGAGCCTCACCGTCTTATATAAAGTTCAGACGGAACTTTGCACGTGTCATAGTGGAGCCCTCAGGATTCCAGAGCCCAGAGCCAGCTTTCTGACATCATAATGGGGCCTCAGAGATAAAAGCCTGGGCCCAGGCAGTGTTGGTCAGTGCTGCTCAGCAGGCAGCACTGGACTGGACTGGATTACAGCTGATACAAGGTGTGAAGGAACAAGGGGTGGCTGTGGGCATGCACTTGCTGCCGCTGCCAGTGTTTATCTGCATGGCAGCAGGGCATTTGGGCGTTGCCAGGAAGGCGTTTTTATGTAGATTCCTCCTCTTTCAGCACTGCATTGTGGTGCAAGCAAAAGAAGCAAATCCTGTCTGGCTTCCTCTCCGGCCTTTATTCACCTCCCGTGTAGCTGTGAGTGTGTGAGCCTGCAGGGCCCCATGGAATTGCCTAGAAGTAGGCTGAATCGCTGCAAGGGCTGAACAGCAGTATCGGGCAGGCTCGGGCAACGCGCGGCCCGTTCGGGTTATCGCTTCTCGGCCTTTTGGCTAAGATCAAGTGTAGTATCTGTTCTTATCAGTTTAATATCTGATACGTCCCCTATCTGGGGACCATATATTAAATGGATTTTTAGAACAGGGAGATGGAAATAGAGCTTGCTCTGTCCACTCCACGCATTGACCTGGTATTGCAGTATTTCCAGGACCGGTGCACCCTTTCCTTATGTGTTGACTAAAAGCAGATTCCAAAAGTGTTTTTTGTCTTTGCTATTGTTTCTGTCTTTCTGAAGGGATCTCCCCTTTTAATCCCATTATTTCAACACCTGTTGGACAATGCATGAGTGATAATGAGCTCATTGATTAAATGCAATTAATGAATAGATTGCCACCTCTTGTTGTGTGTCGTCTGTGTTTCTGTGTTTCCGGCATTTCACATTGGAACACCTCATTCACCTTCCTTGTCTTCTCTCCGCCCTCCCTTTTAGGTAAGTTAAAGAGCTGCACCTGAGCCAGCCACTGATTGATTGATTGATTGATTGATTGATTGATTGATTGATTGATTGATTGATTGATGCAGCACAACAGTCAAATAGTGGAGTGGAGTAGGGGAACAGCAAACAGCCAATAAAGCAGCCCGCCCGCTCGCCTGCCCGCCACAATGGACCTACCTGTGTACACTAGATGGATGTGATGGAATGTACTGTCGTCCCTACATTTCAAGAAGAAGTAAGAATTGCAGTTGCAACAAAGCCTTGCTTGCCTACAAAGAGAGCAGCAATTTGGATTTGTTACTATGTTACCTAGAAGAATAACAAACTGTGCAAGGATGGAGGTTGTAGGAGCAAGGAGAAGTTGTCTGTAAAGTTGGTGGATGCCTATTTTCCATTTTGCAGTCCCTTGTCTCCCTCTTGTGGCCTCCTGGAGGCAACTAGCTGTGCAAAAAAAAGACAGCCTGGCGGCCGGCTGTTGCAGTGTTGCCCTCTCAGGCAACACTGAGTGACTGACTGAGCCTCACCGTCTTATATAAAGTTCAGACGGAACTTTGCACGTGTCATAGTGGAGCCCTCAGGATTCCAGAGCCAGCTTTCTGACATCATAATGGGGCCTCAGAGATAAAAGCCTGGGCCCAGGCAGTGTTGGTCAGTGCTGCTCAGCAGGCAGCACTGGACTGGACTGGATTACAGCTGATACAAGGTGTGAAGGAACAAGGGGTGGCTGTGGGCATGCACTTGCTGCCGCTGCCAGTGTTTATCTGCATGGCAGCAGGGCATTTGGGCGTTGCCAGGAAGGCGTTTTTATGTAGATTCCTCCTCTTTCAGCACTGCATTGTGGTGCAAGCAAAAGAAGCAAATCCTGTCTGGCTTCCTCTCCGGCCTTTATTCACCTCCCGTGTAGCTGTGAGTGTGTGAGCCTGCAGGGCCCCATGGAATTGCCTAGAAGTAGGCTGAATCGCTGCAAGGGCTGAACAGCAGTATCGGGCAGGCTCGGGCAACGCGCGGCCCGTTCGGGTTATCGCTTCTCGGCCTTTTGGCTAAGATCAAGTGTAGTATCTGTTCTTATCAGTTTAATATCTGATACGTCCCCTATCTGGGGACCATATATTAAATGGATTTTTAGAACAGGGAGATGGAAATAGAGCTTGCTCTGTCCACTCCACGCATTGACCTGGTATTGCAGTATTTCCAGGACCGGTGCACCCTTTCCTTATGTGTTGACTAAAAGCAGATTCCAAAAGTGTTTTTTGTCTTTGCTATTGTTTCTGTCTTTCTGAAGGGATCTCCCCTTTTAATCCCATTATTTCAACACCTGTTGGACAATGCATGAGTGATAATGAGCTCATTGATTAAATGCAATTAATGAATAGATTGCCACCTCTTGTTGTGTGTCGTCTGTGTTTCTGTGTTTCCGGCATTTCACATTGGAACACCTCATTCACCTTCCTTGTCTTCTCTCCGCCCTCCCTTTTAGGTAAGTTAAAGAGCTGCACCTGAGCCAGCCACTGATTGATTGATTGATTGATTGATTGATTGATTGATTGATTGATTGATTGATTGATTGATTGATGCAGCACAACAGTCAAATAGTGGAGTGGAGTAGGGGAACAGCAAACAGCCAATAAAGCAGCCCGCCCGCTCGCCTGCCCGCCACAATGGATCTACCTGTGTACACTAGATGGATGTGATGGAATGTACTGTCGTCCCTACATTTCAAGAAGAAGTAAGAATTGCAGTTGCAACAAAGCCTTGCTTGCCTACAAAGAGAGCAGCAATTTGGATTTGTTACTATGTTACCTAGAAGAATAACAAACTGTGCAAGGATGGAGGTTGTAGGAGCAAGGAGAAGTTGTCTGTAAAGTTGGTGGATGCCTATTTTCCATTTTGCAGTCCCTTGTCTCCCTCTTGTGGCCTCCTGGAGGCAACTAGCTGTGCAAAAAAAAGACAGCCTGGCGGCCGGCTGTTGCAGTGTTGCCCTCTCAGGCAACACTGAGTGACTGACTGAGCCTCACCGTCTTATATAAAGTTCAGACGGAACTTTGCACGTGTCATAGTGGAGCCCTCAGGATTCCAGAGCCAGCTTTCTGACATCATAATGGGGCCTCAGAGATAAAAGCCTGGGCCCAGGCAGTGTTGGTCAGTGCTGCTCAGCAGGCAGCACTGGACTGGACTGGATTACAGCTGATACAAGGTGTGAAGGAACAAGGGGTGGCTGTGGGCATGCACTTGCTGCCGCTGCCAGTGTTTATCTGCATGGCAGCAGGGCATTTGGGCGTTGCCAGGAAGGCGTTTTTATGTAGATTCCTCCTCTTTCAGCACTGCATTGTGGTGCAAGCAAAAGAAGCAAATCCTGTCTGGCTTCCTCTCCGGCCTTTATTCACCTCCCGTGTAGCTGTGAGTGTGTGAGCCTGCAGGGCCCCATGGAATTGCCTAGAAGTAGGCTGAATCGCTGCAAGGGCTGAACAGCAGTATCGGGCAGGCTCGGGCAACGCGCGGCCCGTTCGGGTTATCGCTTCTCGGCCTTTTGGCTAAGATCAAGTGTAGTATCTGTTCTTATCAGTTTAATATCTGATACGTCCCCTATCTGGGGACCATATATTAAATGGATTTTTAGAACAGGGAGATGGAAATAGAGCTTGCTCTGTCCACTCCACGCATTGACCTGGTATTGCAGTATTTCCAGGACCGGTGCACCCTTTCCTTATGTGTTGACTAAAAGCAGATTCCAAAAGTGTTTTTTGTCTTTGCTATTGTTTCTGTCTTTCTGAAGGGATCTCCCCTTTTAATCCCATTATTTCAACACCTGTTGGACAATGCATGAGTGATAATGAGCTCATTGATTAAATGCAATTAATGAATAGATTGCCACCTCTTGTTGTGTGTCGTCTGTGTTTCTGTGTTTCCGGCATTTCACATTGGAACACCTCATTCACCTTCCTTGTCTTCTCTCCGCCCTCCCTTTTAGGTAAGTTAAAGAGCTGCACCTGAGCCAGCCACTGATTGATTGATTGATTGATTGATTGATTGATTGATTGATTGATTGATTGATTGATTGATTGATGCAGCACAACAGTCAAATAGTGGAGTGGAGTAGGGGAACAGCAAACAGCCAATAAAGCAGCCCGCCCGCTCGCCTGCCCGCCACAATGGACCTACCTGTGTACACTAGATGGATGTGATGGAATGTACTGTCGTCCCTACATTTCAAGAAGAAGTAAGAATTGCAGTTGCAACAAAGCCTTGCTTGCCTACAAAGAGAGCAGCAATTTGGATTTGTTACTATGTTACCTAGAAGAATAACAAACTGTGCAAGGATGGAGGTTGTAGGAGCAAGGAGAAGTTGTCTGTAAAGTTGGTGGATGCCTATTTTCCATTTTGCAGTCCCTTGTCTCCCTCTTGTGGCCTCCTGGAGGCAACTAGCTGTGCAAAAAAAAGACAGCCTGGCGGCCGGCTGTTGCAGTGTTGCCCTCTCAGGCAACACTGAGTGACTGACTGAGCCTCACCGTCTTATATAAAGTTCAGACGGAACTTTGCACGTGTCATAGTGGAGCCCTCAGGATTCCAGAGCCAGCTTTCTGACATCATAATGGGGCCTCAGAGATAAAAGCCTGGGCCCAGGCAGTGTTGGTCAGTGCTGCTCAGCAGGCAGCACTGGACTGGACTGGATTACAGCTGATACAAGGTGTGAAGGAACAAGGGGTGGCTGTGGGCATGCACTTGCTGCCGCTGCCAGTGTTTATCTGCATGGCAGCAGGGCATTTGGGCGTTGCCAGGAAGGCGTTTTTATGTAGATTCCTCCTCTTTCAGCACTGCATTGTGGTGCAAGCAAAAGAAGCAAATCCTGTCTGGCTTCCTCTCCGGCCTTTATTCACCTCCCGTGTAGCTGTGAGTGTGTGAGCCTGCAGGGCCCCATGGAATTGCCTAGAAGTAGGCTGAATCGCTGCAAGGGCTGAACAGCAGTATCGGGCAGGCTCGGGCAACGCGCGGCCCGTTCGGGTTATCGCTTCTCGGCCTTTTGGCTAAGATCAAGTGTAGTATCTGTTCTTATCAGTTTAATATCTGATACGTCCCCTATCTGGGGACCATATATTAAATGGATTTTTAGAACAGGGAGATGGAAATAGAGCTTGCTCTGTCCACTCCACGCATTGACCTGGTATTGCAGTATTTCCAGGACCGGTGCACCCTTTCCTTATGTGTTGACTAAAAGCAGATTCCAAAAGTGTTTTTTGTCTTTGCTATTGTTTCTGTCTTTCTGAAGGGATCTCCCCTTTTAATCCCATTATTTCAACACCTGTTGGACAATGCATGAGTGATAATGAGCTCATTGATTAAATGCAATTAATGAATAGATTGCCACCTCTTGTTGTGTGTCGTCTGTGTTTCTGTGTTTCCGGCATTTCACATTGGAACACCTCATTCACCTTCCTTGTCTTCTCTCCGCCCTCCCTTTTAGGTAAGTTAAAGAGCTGCACCTGAGCCAGCCACTGATTGATTGATTGATTGATTGATTGATTGATTGATTGATTGATTGATTGATTGATGCAGCACAACAGTCAAATAGTGGAGTGGAGTAGGGGAACAGCAAACAGCCAATAAAGCAGCCCGCCCGCTCGCCTGCCCGCCACAATGGACCTACCTGTGTACACTAGATGGATGTGATGGAATGTACTGTCGTCCCTACATTTCAAGAAGAAGTAAGAATTGCAGTTGCAACAAAGCCTTGCTTGCCTACAAAGAGAGCAGCAATTTGGATTTGTTACTATGTTACCTAGAAGAATAACAAACTGTGCAAGGATGGAGGTTGTAGGAGCAAGGAGAAGTTGTCTGTAAAGTTGGTGGATGCCTATTTTCCATTTTGCAGTCCCTTGTCTCCCTCTTGTGGCCTCCTGGAGGCAACTAGCTGTGCAAAAAAAAGACAGCCTGGCGGCCGGCTGTTGCAGTGTTGCCCTCTCAGGCAACACTGAGTGACTGACTGAGCCTCACCGTCTTATATAAAGTTCAGACGGAACTTTGCACGTGTCATAGTGGAGCCCTCAGGATTCCAGAGCCAGCTTTCTGACATCATAATGGGGCCTCAGAGATAAAAGCCTGGGCCCAGGCAGTGTTGGTCAGTGCTGCTCAGCAGGCAGCACTGGACTGGACTGGATTACAGCTGATACAAGGTGTGAAGGAACAAGGGGTGGCTGTGGGCATGCACTTGCTGCCGCTGCCAGTGTTTATCTGCATGGCAGCAGGGCATTTGGGCGTTGCCAGGAAGGCGTTTTTATGTAGATTCCTCCTCTTTCAGCACTGCATTGTGGTGCAAGCAAAAGAAGCAAATCCTGTCTGGCTTCCTCTCCGGCCTTTATTCACCTCCCGTGTAGCTGTGAGTGTGTGAGCCTGCAGGGCCCCATGGAATTGCCTAGAAGTAGGCTGAATCGCTGCAAGGGCTGAACAGCAGTATCGGGCAGGCTCGGGCAACGCGCGGCCCGTTCGGGTTATCGCTTCTCGGCCTTTTGGCTAAGATCAAGTGTAGTATCTGTTCTTATCAGTTTAATATCTGATACGTCCCCTATCTGGGGACCATATATTAAATGGATTTTTAGAACAGGGAGATGGAAATAGAGCTTGCTCTGTCCACTCCACGCATTGACCTGGTATTGCAGTATTTCCAGGACCGGTGCACCCTTTCCTTATGTGTTGACTAAAAGCAGATTCCAAAAGTGTTTTTTGTCTTTGCTATTGTTTCTGTCTTTCTGAAGGGATCTCCCCTTTTAATCCCATTATTTCAACACCTGTTGGACAATGCATGAGTGATAATGAGCTCATTGATTAAATGCAATTAATGAATAGATTGCCACCTCTTGTTGTGTGTCGTCTGTGTTTCTGTGTTTCCGGCATTTCACATTGGAACACCTCATTCACCTTCCTTGTCTTCTCTCCGCCCTCCCTTTTAGGTAAGTTAAAGAGCTGCACCTGAGCCAGCCACTGATTGATTGATTGATTGATTGATTGATTGATTGATTGATTGCAGCACAACAGTCAAATAGTGGAGTGGAGTAGGGGAACAGCAAACAGCCAATAAAGCAGCCCGCCCGCTCGCCTGCCCGCCACAATGGACCTACCTGTGTACACTAGATGGATGTGATGGAATGTACTGTCGTCCCTACATTTCAAGAAGAAGTAAGAATTGCAGTT